>NW_026948167.1:172500-339483 GCF_963921235.1 Mobula hypostoma | reverse complement strand
TGCAGTTTCTTGTGGTCACAGGCAGAGCAGTTGACATAAATAGTAACAGTCTTTTCCCAGGGTAGAGGAGTCCAAAACTAGAGAGCATAGGTTTAAGGTGAGAAAGGAAAGATTTAAAAGTGACCTGAATGGCATTTTTTTTACACTGGGCGCTGAGTCTTTGGAATGAGTTGCCAGAAGAAATGGTTGAGACGGATACAGTAGTATTATCTGAGAAGCACTTGGACAGATACACGGAGGAGAGGGGTTTGGAGTGATGTTGGCTGATCACAGGAAATTGGGGACTAGCTGGGTGGGCACTGTGGTCGAGATGGACTAGTTGAGCCAAAAGGCTTGTATCTTTGCTGTGTTGTTCTGTGAATTATAGTAGGGTTGTTTGTACATTGTCTAAGGAAATTTTCCTGAATTCATTTAATAAAATCCATCCCCATCTAAGCCCTTAGAAGTATGGTAGTCTCAGTCCATGTTAGGAAAGTTAAAAGCCCCTACAATGACAACCCTATTATTTATTACAGGCCTCCACAATCTCCTGCATATTTGTTCCTCTAACTTCTGTTGACTGTTACGGGGCTTATAGTAAAACCGCAACAAAGTGACCATCGCCGCTCCACCTCTTTTCCCTCGATGTACTGATGTGATGAATCTTGAGTGAAGTTTATTATGTGCACAAGTCCATGCATGCACAGCTGCAAGTAAGCTGTACTTTCTTTGTAACTGTGACACTTTATTCTGAATTCTGTTCTTGTTTTACCTTGTTCTACCTCAATACACTGTGTAATGATCCGATCTGTATGAACAGTGCAAGACATGTTTTTTCACTGTACCTCTGTACGTATCGTCATTCAGACAGAACCAAGTCATTTAGTTTGACAACTGTGATATTCCCCTTAATCAAAAACCCAGCTCTTTGCCTCTCTTTCCCCCGTCTCTATCCTGCTTAGAGCACCTGCACCCCAGAGCACTCAGTTAACAGTCCTGTCCCTCTCCTTCGCCGTGTTTATGTGTGGGTGTACTACCCCCACTCCCTTGTGCATTTCTCAGCCCTAGGTTCATCTGCCTTACCTGTCAGACCGCTTGTATCCTAGGAGGCCTTGTGTGTGACTGTAATAAACCAATTACAAGTAATTTAAGTAATGGCAAGGACCCTCACCACCAAGGACATGCCCTCTTTGTTTTACTAACTTTAGGGAGAAGATGAAGGAGCCTGAAGACCAGCCCTCAACGATTCAGAGACAGCTTCTTTCTCTCCACCATCAGATTGCTGACTGGTTTTTGAACATCACCTTGCTATTCCTTTTCTTTAAACTATTTAATTTGTACTTTACAGAGATTTTATGCATTGCATTGTACTGCCGCATGCAACAAATTTCACGACAGATGTCGGTGATTATAAATAATGTTGATTTTGTTGGTGTCACACAGATAGTGTTTGCAGACATGTAATAATCTTGATCCCATTTCTCTTCTCTCCGCCCACCCCTCCTGTTCCTTCCATTTATCACCTTCTCCATGTAACTCCTTGCACCCTCTCTCTCATGACTCAATCCCCTCCTCCCCTTGTTCCTGCCACTACTCTACTCCCCCTTCCCCTATTTAATAATCCTGATTCTGATGTATATGGATAACTACTGAATCCACAACTCTCTCTGTGCCCCTCCCTCTCTCCTCAACCTTTCTGCCCTCTTAACCACACCCCATTGAATAACCATGATTTTGGGGACTTACCTGGATGATGATTGAACGGGGATCCCCAGGTGCCATTTGGGGAGGTGTCAGCTGTGCGGGACTGGCTGGGAGTGAGCGGTGCGGTTGGCCGTCCGGAGCGAGAGCACCCGCGACGTCCAGTTCTGGGTTGGGCCTGCGGGCGCTCTGAAGTAAGCGGTGCCCGCTTTTGGGGCTTGCTCCGCACACTGTGCGGCCTGGCTGGTGCCCCGGTCTTCTTTGCCCGCTGCTTTGTCCACAACCTATGCCCACTGGCCTTTCTGAACGGAGCAGGACGCAACCTGACGCCGGCCGATCTGCCCCGTGAGGTTCGGGAGCAGCTGCTGGTCATCTGTGAGGCCTCGCTGAGGCGGGTGGTGACGGCGCTGGGAGTGGCCACAGTGGTCGGGGTGGGTAGAGTGGCTGAGGGCAGGGCCCGCCGGGCGCTGGGCGACGGGGTGAGGGTGCTGGGCATCCCCCATCCTTCACCACGCAACCCCAACGCCAACCGGGGCTGGGGGAAGGAGGCAGCTGAGCTGCTACGGGACCTAGGAGTGGTCACACTCGCGATGGAGGGGTGAGGGGAGTTCTCTCCCCTTGCTCCTCTCTCTCCCCCCTCCCTCGCTCCTCTCTCTCTCTCCCCACTCCCTCG
The DNA here is from genome assembly GCF_963921235.1 of Mobula hypostoma. Classification (NCBI taxonomy): domain Eukaryota; kingdom Metazoa; phylum Chordata; class Chondrichthyes; order Myliobatiformes; family Myliobatidae; genus Mobula; species Mobula hypostoma. The sequence continues at coordinate 337,130 of NW_026948167.1, read as the reverse complement.
CTCCTCTCTCTCTCTCCCCACTCCCTCGCTCCTCTCTCTCTCTCCCCACTCCCTCGCTCCTCTCTCTCTCTCCCCCCTCCCTCGCTCCTCTCTCTCTCCCCCCTCCCTCGCTCCTCTCTCTCTCCCCCCTCCCTCGCTCCTCTCTCTCTCCCCCCTCCCTCGCTCCTCTCTCTCTCCCCCCTCCCTCGCTCCTCTCTCTCTCCCCCCTCCCTCGCTCCTCTCTCTCTCCCCCCTCCCTCGCTCCTCTCTCCCCCCTCCCTCGCTCCTCTCTCCCCCTCCCTCGCTCCTCTCTCTCTCCCCCCTCCCTCGTCCTCTCTCTCTCCCCCCTCCCTCGCTCCTCTCTCTCTCTCTCCCCTCCCTCGCTCCTCTCTCTCTTTCCCCGCCCTCCCCTTTCCCCCCACCTCTCACTACAAGACCTGAAGACTTCTGCGGTGCTGATGATCAGTGTCTGGTGTCCAAACTCGTCGTTTTTTAACAGTGGACCATTTTATAAGAAATTTATCCTGTTCTAACTGGGAGTCATTGATGCCCCTCTGATTGTAGCCACACCAGACTGATTCTATGATAAGCTTCTAAATATTTCGCAATTTAATTCTGTATCGATAAGCTATGGCAATGTGAAACACATTGATTTACTCATGTTTTATCTTCATTATAAGCTATGATATCATACTGTCTCACCCCGAGGAGTGTTTCACAGATAGGTATAGAGGGAAATTTCACTCTGTATCCAACCCAAGGGTCTGTGATGGGACAGTGTGGAGGGAGCTTCACTCTGTGTCTGACCCCGGGAGTGTGTGATGGGATGGTGTGGAGGGAGATTGACTCTTTGTCTGACCCGGGGAATGTGTGATGGGACAGTGTGGAGGGAGTTTTTCTCTGTGTCTGTCCCTGGCAGTGTGTGATGGGATGGTGTGGAGGGAGATTCACTCTGTATCTGACCGAGGGAGTGTGTGATGGGATGGTGTGGAGGGAGAATCACTCTATGTCTGACCCTGGTATTGTGTGATGGGACAGTGTGCAGGGAGATTCACTCTGTGTCTGACCCTGGTATTGTGTGATGGGACAGTGTGGAGGGAGATTGACTCTGTCTGACCCCAGGAGTCTCCCTCCAACCCCTCACTGCAAATAGATCCCCTATCTTCCGCCTCGTATGTTCTAATAGACGGCTGCACTTGTAACCCACACTGCGCTAGAGTTGGAGCTGTGGTGGCACATGTAGACCCCACCCCGCCCTGCCACTCCAGGAGCCAAGCAGACTCATCCCCCGGGATGGTATGGGTTTCCTGCAGGATACTCACCGTATATCCCCATCCCTGAGGACTGAGAGATTTGTATATCTGCGGAGAGAGCCCCTGCTACCGTTTAAATTTAGACAAACTATGATAAGTTTCATGTCGGGAGCACTCTCGGTCTCTGCGCCAGTACCCTTCCCGGGGAGAGCAGAGGTGCCCTCAACCACACTATCCCGAAGAAAACGAGGAATAGTTTTTGCTCTCTGGGCCCGGGTGGTACCATCGCTACCCTGTAACCTACCATCTCCCGAAGGAGTGAGGCTGCTTCTCACTCTGATGTCACTCACCAGGACATGCAGGAAGGATTTCAGTTGTCGCCTATCATTCCACGACACAGCATTCTTCTTCCCCTTCTTCTTCCATCTGAGGACGGCAAGCAGGGGCTTCACCAGCCTCGGCATGCTAGACCAGCGATGCAAGGCTAGTTTATGCCGATGCTTTGCAGGCTCAAATGTGAGAATGAACTCTCTGATTTGATGCACAGCTATCAATGGGGATTTGTCAGGAGGGGTGAGGATGTCCAATGTCTGGCTATCAAAGGAGTCTCCCTCCAGCCCCTCACTGCAAATAGATCCCCCATCTTCCTCCTCATATGTTCTAATAGACAGCTGCACTTGTAACCCACACTGCGTAGCGGGTACCTCACTCATACCTGCCTGCTCCACAATCGCATCAGTCGCATCCACAGTTACGACAATGGAGGGATAATCCCCGGGGACTCCCGCAGGCCATTAATTGATGGGGTTGGCGTCCAGAGTATATCACCCTTCCCAGGAGACAGGTATGAAGGGGATCCCAGCACCTCTGGTCCGAGGGATCCACCGACATCCGGATTCTGAGAATGAGAGAGCTTGGTCTCCTCTCTGCTCATATTAGTCAATACACTTGCCTCCAGGGAGGCGCTTACTACTAAGTCCTGGGAGGAGGGCTCCAGGGCTGTCAGGCTAGTGCAGGAAGCAGGTCCTCGTTGGGGATGAAAGGTTTAACGTGACCGAGGGCAATGCGTTGTGTGGGAGCTATCAGCAGCTCCATCTGTAAAAGGATGTTTTCCACTGTGATCCCCCTCCTGAGAGCCCGATGCAGCAACTCATCACTCCTCAGATAAAACTCTGCCTTCCGAAACTCTTTCCCGGTGGCCAAAATACCATCTTTCCCCACCAGGTCCTCCATGGCCGCGGCACACTTTTCCAGAGTTGTTCCAGGACACAAAATACATGGCACCCCTCAAGTTTTACTTTCACCGACCGAAATGGCAGTGTCCGAGGCTGGAGAGGCAGCGGCCTTTGCATAACTCCCTGAAGGCCTGCTACTCCCTGGGGACGGGTCCAATATGCTGGCAGTATGTCCGAATTGAGAAATATACAGTGGTGCTGGTTATAAAGTCCTGCAGCGAGTAGAGTAACTGGTGGGAAAAGTTTGTTCTGGACCGTGTCTTACTGGCTCAGTGCCAGAAATTCCAGCGCCAGGAAAGGCTCCATTGGTGCTGCAGAACTCTCAGGCCGTGAGAGGTCGAGACATCTCAACAGATGCTTCGGCTCCCACACTGAACGAGAATCACAGCGGCAGAGGTCGAAAGTCATTGTCCCGATGTCAGTGGGGGGAACAATGGCGTTTGTCTCCAGGTTTTAGAGCGAAACAGCTCCTGGTGAGTTGCCAGCAGCCGCAGGTGGGTACTACACAGTTAGCAGCCGTCAACAAACCCAGTCCAAACTGGCAGAAAAACTCCAAATGATGCTTCCACACTAAAAGAGCCACTCACTCACATATCCAGGAGACATTTCGAACCCCCTCCAATGTATCTCACGACCTTCATACAGCAGTTTCTCTTCAATTTCTCCTGACTGAATCAGAACAGCTCCACGCTGTGTCTGACCCTGGGAGTGTGTGACGGGGCACGTACGCAGCTTGGGACTGCTGGAGCTGCAGATTCCTTAGTGCGTCCTCTCCGAGTATTCCTGGTATTCCTACCATAGAAGTTGATCCCCAGCAACGCTGTCTCAAGCTGCTCAATCTCAGATCCCCGCCTCTTTGTTGACCCCCTAGTGTACTCTGGACATAATAACCAGATGGGAGCCACAGCCAGAGGGAGCAGAACCCTCTCCGCCTCTCTGTCCAGGTGACCCAGAACGCTCGGAGCAAACCAGAATGCCTGTCCCCGGATCCCACCCGAGGGTGCAGTGGAATACATTCCATCCACACAAGGTGATGATCCGAGCACGACACCGGCCGCGTGGAGGACGCCGACACGCGGGTGACGTAAGCCCGAGAGATATACAGGCGGTCTATCCGGGAGCCTCCCTCTCCAGATCTTCTGGAGAAGGCGCTGGAGTCTGGGTGAAGATTCCGCCAGCTGTCCACCAAGTCAAAGGAGCCGACTATCTCCTTTAACTTTTTTGCTGATGCTGTGTCGCGTTGGAGGCCCGAGCGGTCCTCCGCCTCGAGGGTACAGTTGAAGTCTCCTCGGAGGATGACGCAGTCCCCAGAATCGATGGAACTCAGCAGGGTGGACAGCTTATAGAATAGGCGCGACTGCATCACACCGCGCCTCGGAGCGTACACATTGATAAAGTGCAATGGTACACCATCCAGGCGCACAGCCCGGTGGAGCAGACGGCCGGGCACAATGTCTTGGACCCTTTCGATTTCTGGCTGGAAGGTCGGGGCCAACAGGATCGCCACTCCGCAAGAGTTGGAACTGAGGTGGCTCATGTGGACCCCGCCCTGCCACTCCAGGAGCCAAGCAGACTCATCCCCAGGGATGGTATGGGTTTCCTGCAGGAAACTCACCGCATATCCCCATCCCTGAGGACTGAGAGATTTGTATATCTGCAGAGAGAGCCCCTGCTACCGTTTAAATTTAGACAAACTATGGTAAGTTTCATGTCGGGAGCACTCTAGGTAAGTTTCATGTCCGGAGCACTCTAGGTCTCTGCGCCAGTACCCCTCCCGGGGAGAGCAGAGGTGCCCTCAACCACACTATCCCGAAGAAAACTCGGAATAGTTTTTGCTCTCTGGGCCCGGGTGGTACCATCGCTACCCTGTAACCTACCATCTCCCGAAGGAGTGAGGCTGCTTCTCACTCTGATGTCACTCACCAGGACATGCAGGAAGGATTTCAGTTGTCGCCTATCATTCCACGACACAGCATTCTTCTTCCCCTTCTTCTTCCATCTGAGGACGGCAAGCAGGGGCTTCACCAGCCTCGGCATGCTAGACCAGCGATGCAAGGCTAGTTTATGCCGATGCTTTGCAGGCTCAAATGTGAGAATGAACTCTCTGATTTGATGCACAGCTATCAATGGGGATTTGTCAGGAGGGGTGAGGATGTCCAATGTCTGGCTATCAAAGGAGTCTCCCTCCAGCCCCTCACTGCAAATAGATCCCCCATCTTCCTCCTCATATGTTCTAATAGACAGCTGCACTTGTAACCCACACTGCGTAGCGGGTACCTCACTCATACCTGCCTGCTCCACAATCGCATCAGTCGCATCCACAGTTACGACAATGGAGGGATAATCCCCGGGGACTCCCGCAGGCCATTAATTGATGGGGTTGGCGTCCAGAGTATATCACCCTTCCCAGGAGACAGGTATGAAGGGGATCCCAGCACCTCTGGTCCGAGGGATCCACCGACATCCGGATTCTGAGAATGAGAGAGCTTGGTCTCCTCTCTGCTCATATTAGTCAATACACTTGCCTCCAGGGAGGCGCTTACTACTAAGTCCTGGGAGGAGGGCTCCAGGGCTGTCAGGCTAGTGCAGGAAGCAGGTCCTCATTGGGGACGAAAGGTTTAACGTGACCGAGGGCAATGCGTTGTGTGGGAGCTATCAGCAGCTCCATCTGTAAAAGGATGTTTTCCACTGTGATCCCCCTCCTGAGAGCCCGATGCAGCAACTCATCACTCCTCAGATAAAACTCTGCCTTCCGAAACTCTTTCCCGGTGGCCAAAATACCATCTTTCCCCACCAGGTCCTCCATGGCCGCGGCACACTTTTCCAGAGTTGTTCCAGGACACAAAATACATGGCACCCCTCAAGTTTTACTTTCACCGACCGAAATGGCAGTGTCCGAGGCTGGAGAGGCAGCGGCCTTTGCATAACTCCCTGAAGGCCTGCTACTCCCTGGGGACGGGTCCAATATGCTGGCAGTATGTCCGAATTGAGAAATATACAGTGGTGCTGGTTATAAAGTCCTGCAGCGAGTAGAGTAACTGGTGGGAAAAGTTTGTTCTGGACCGTGTCTTACTGGCTCAGTGCCAGAAATTCCAGCGCCAGGAAAGGCTCCATTGGTGCTGCAGAACTCTCAGGCCGTGAGAGGTCGAGACATCTCAACAGATGCTTCGGCTCCCACACTGAACGAGAATCACAGCGGCAGAGGTCGAAAGACATTGTCCCGATGTCAGTGGGGGGAACAATGGCGTTTGTCTCCGGGTTTTAGAGCGAAACGGCTCCTGGTGAGTTGCCAGCAGCCGCAGGTGGGTACTGCACAGTTAGCAGCCGTCAACAAACCCAGTCCAAACTGGCAGAAAAACTCCAAATGATGCTTCCACACTAAAAGAGCCACTCACTCACATATCCAGGAGACATTTCGAACCCCCTCCAATGTATCTCACGACCTTCATACAGCAGTTTCTCTTCAATTTCTCCTGACTGAATCAGAACAGCTCCACGCTGTGTCTGACCCTGGGAGTGTGTGACGGGGCACGAACGCACCTTGGGACTGCTGGAGCTGCAGATTCCTTAGTGCGTCCTCCTCCGAGTATTCCTGGTATTCCTACCATAGAAGTTGATACCCAGCAACGCTGTCTCAAGCTGCTCAATCTCAGATCCCCGCCTCTTTGTTGACCCCCGAGTGTACTCTGGACATAATAACCAGATGGGAGCCACAGCCAGAGGGAGCAGAACCCTCTCCGCCTCTCTGTCCAGGTGACCCAGAACGCTCGGAGCAAACCAGAATGCCTGTCCCCGGATCCCACCCGAGGGTGCAGTGGAATACATTCCATCCACACAAGGTGATGATCCGAGCACGACACCGGCCGCGTGGAGGACGCCGACACGCGGGTGACGTAAGCCCGAGAGATATACAGGCGGTCTATCCGGGAGCCTCCCTCTCCAGATCTTCTGGAGAAGGCGCTGGAGTCTGGGTGAAGATTCCGCCAGCTGTCCATCAAGTCAAAGGAGCCGACTATCTCCTTTAACTTTTTTGCTGATGCTGGGTCGCGTTGGAGGCCCGAGCGGTCCTCCGCCTCGAGGGTACAGTTGAAGTCTCCTCGGAGGATGACGCAGTCCCCAGAATCGATGGAACTCAGCAGGGTGGACAGCTTATAGAATAGGCGCGACTGCATCACACCGCGCCTCGGAGCGTACACATTGATAAAGTGCAATGGTACACCATCCAGGCGCACAGCCGGGTGGAGCAGACGGCCGGGCACAATGTCTTGGACCCTTTCGATTTCTGGCTGGAAGGTCGGGGCCAACAGGATCGCCACTCCGCAAGAGTTGGAACTGAGGTGGCTCATGTGGACCCCGCCCTGCCACTCCAGGAGCCAAGCAGACTCATCCCCAGGGATGGTATGGGTTTCCTGCAGGAAACTCACCGCATATCCCCATCCCTGAGGACTGAGAGATTTGTATATCTGCAGAGAGAGCCCCTGCTACCGTTTAAATTTAGACAAACTATGGTAAGTTTCATGTCGGGAGCACTCTCGGTTTCTGCGCCAGTACCCTTCCCGGGGAGAGCAGAGGTGCCCTCAACCACACTATCCCGAAGAAAACTAGGAATAGTTTTTGCTCTCTGGGCCCGGGTGGTACCATCGCTACCCTGTAACCTACCATCTCCCGAAGGAGTGAGGCTGCTTCTCACTCTGATGTCACTCACCAGGACATCCAGGAAGGATTTCAGTTGTCGCCTGTCATTCCACGACACAGCATTCTTCTTCCCCTTCTTCTTCCATCTGAGGATGGCAAGCAGGGGCTTCACCAGCCTCGGCATGCTAGACCAGCGAAGCGAGGCTAGTTTAGGCCGATGCTTTGCAGGCTCAAATGTGAGAATGAACTCTCTGATTTGATGCACAGGTATCAATGGGGAGTTGTCAGGAGGGGTGAGGATGTCCAATGTCTGGCTATCAAAGGAGTCTCCCTCCAGCCCCTCACTGCAAATAGATCCCTCATCTTCCTCCTCGTATGTTCTAATAAACGGCTGCACTTGTAACCCACACTGCGTAGCGGGTACCTCACTCATACCTGCCTGCTCCACCATCGCAGCAGTCTTATCCACAGTTACGACTATAGAGGGATAATCCCCGGGGACTCCCGCAGGCCATTAGTTGACGGGGTTGGCGTGCAGAGTATATCACCCTTCCCAGGAGACAGGTATGAAGGGGATCCCAGCACCTCTGGTCCGAGGGATCCACCGACAGCCGGATTCTGAGAATGAGAGAGCTTGGTCTCCTCTCTGCTCATATTAGTCAATACACTTGCCTCCAGGGAGGCGCTTACTACTAAGTCCTGGGAGGAGGGCTCCAGGGCTGTCAGGCTAGTGCAGGAAGCAGGTCCTCATTGGGGACGAAAGGTTTAACGTGACCGAGGGCAATGCGTTGTGTGGGAGCTATCAGCAGCTCCATCTGTAAAAGGATGTTTTCCACTGTGATCCCCCTCCTGAGAGCCCGATGCAGCAACTCATCACTCCTCAGATAAAACTCTGCCTTCCGAAACTCTTTCCCGGTGGCCAAAATACCATCTTTCCCCACCAGGTCCTCCATGGCCGCGGCACACTTTTCCAGAGTTGTTCCAGGACACAAAATACATGGCACCCCTCAAGTTTTACTTTCACCGACCGAAATGGCAGTGTCCGAGGCTGGAGAGGCAGCGGCCTTTGCATAACTCCCTGAAGGCCTGCTACTCCCTGGGGACGGGTCCAATATGCTGGCAGTATGTCCGAATTGAGAAATATACAGTGGTGCTGGTTATAAAGTCCTGCAGCGAGTAGAGTAACTGGTGGGAAAAGTTTGTTCTGGACCGTGTCTTACTGGCTCAGTGCCAGAAATTCCAGCGCCAGGAAAGGCTCCATTGGTGCTGCAGAACTCTCAGGCCGTGAGAGGTCGAGACATCTCAACAGATGCTTCGGCTCCCACACTGAACGAGAATCACAGCGGCAGAGGTCGAAAGACATTGTCCCGATGTCAGTGGGGGGAACAATGGCGTTTGTCTCCGGGTTTTAGAGCGAAACGGCTCCTGGTGAGTTGCCAGCAGCCGCAGGTGGGTACTGCACAGTTAGCAGCCGTCAACAAACCCAGTCCAAACTGGCAGAAAAACTCCAAATGATGCTTCCACACTAAAAGAGCCACTCACTCACATATCCAGGAGACATTTCGAACCCCCTCCAATGTATCTCACGACCTTCATACAGCAGTTTCTCTTCAATTTCTCCTGACTGAATCAGAACAGCTCCACGCTGTGTCTGACCCTGGGAGTGTGTGACGGGGCACGAACGCACCTTGGGACTGCTGGAGCTGCAGATTCCTTAGTGCGTCCTCCTCCGAGTATTCCTGGTATTCCTACCATAGAAGTTGATCCCCAGCAACGCTGTCTCAAGCTGCTCAATCTCAGATCCCCGCCTCTTTGTTGACCCCCTAGTGTACTCTGGACATAATAACCAGATGGGAGCCACAGCCAGAGGGAGCAGAACCCTCTCCGCCTCTCTGTCCAGGTGACCCAGAACGCTCGGAGCAAACCAGAATGCCTGTCCCCGGATCCCACCCGAGGGTGCAGTGGAATACATTCCATCCACACAAGGTGATGATCCGAGCACGACACCGGCCGCGTGGAGGACGCCGACACGCGGGTGACGTAAGCCCGAGAGATATACAGGCGGTCTATCCGGGAGCCTCCCTCTCCAGATCTTCTGGAGAAGGCGCTGGAGTCTGGGTGAAGATTCCACCAGCTGTCCACCAAGTCAGAGGAGCTAACTATCTCCTTTAACTTTTTTGCTGATGCTGGGTCGCGTTGGAGGCCCGAGCGGTCCTCCGCCTCGAGGGTACAGTTGAAGTCTCCTCGGAGGATGACGCAGTTCCCAGAATCGATGGAACTCAGCAGGGTGGACAGCTTATAGAATAGGCGCGACTGCATCACACCGCGCCTCGGAGCGTACACATTGATAAAGTGCAATGGTACACCATCCAGGCGCACAGCCGGGTGGAGCAGACGGCCGGGCACAATGTCTTGGACCCTTTCGATTTCTGGCTGGAAGGTCGGGGCCAACAGGATCGCCACTCCGCAAGAGTTGGAACTGAGGTGGCTCATGTGGACCCCGCCCTGCCACTCCAGGAGCCAAGCAGACTCATCCCCAGGGATGGTATGGGTTTCCTGCAGGAAACTCACCGCATATCCCCATCCCTGAGGACTGAGAGATTTGTATATCTGCAGGGAGAGCCCCTGCTACCGTTTAAATTTAGACAAACTATGATAAGTTTCATGTCGGGAGCACTCTAGGTAAGTTTCATGTCCGGAGCACTCTCGGTCTCTGCGCCAGTACCCCTCCCGGGGAGAGCAGAGGTGCCCTCAACCACACTATCCCGAAGAAAACTAGGAATAGTTTTTGCTCTCTGGGCCCGGGTGGTACCATCGCTACCCTGTAACCTACCATCTCCCGAAGGAGTGAGGCTGCTTCTCACTCTGATGTCACTCACCAGGACATCCAGGAAGGATTTCAGTTGTCGCCTGTCATTCCAAGACACAGCATTCTTCTTCCCCTTCTTCTTCCATCTGAGGATGGCAAGCAGGGGCTTCACCAGCCTCGGCATGCTAGACCAGCGAAGCGAGGCTAGTTTAGGCCGATGCTTTGCAGGCTCAAATGTGAGAATGAACTCTCTGATTTGATGCACAGGTATCAATGGGGAGTTGTCAGGAGGGGTGAGGATGTCCAATGTCTGGCTATCAAAGGAGTCTCCCTCCAGCCCCTCACTGCAAATAGATCCCTCATCTTCCTCCTCGTATGTTCTAATAGACGGCTGCACTTGTAACCCACACTGCGTAGCGGGTACCTCACTCATACCTGCCTGCTCCACCATCGCAGCAGTCTTATCCACAGTTACGACTATGGAGGGATAATCCCCGGGGACTCCCGCAGGCCATTAGTTGACGGGGTTGGCGTGCAGAGTATATCACCCTTCCCAGGAGACAGGTATGAAGGGGATCCCAGCACCTCTGGTCCGAGGGATCCACCGACAGCCGGATTCTGAGAATGAGAGAGCTTGGTCTCCTCTCTGCTCATATTAGTCAATACACTTGCCTCCAGGGAGGCGCTTACTACTAAGTCCTGGGAGGAGGGCTCCAGGGCTGTCAGGCTAGTGCAGGAAGCAGGTCCTCATTGGGGACGAAAGGTTTAACGTGACCGAGGGCAATGCGTTGTGTGGGAGCTATCAGCAGCTCCATCTGTAAAAGGATGTTTTCCACTGTGATCCCCCTCCTGAGAGCCCGATGCAGCAACTCATCACTCCTCAGATAAAACTCTGCCTTCCGAAACTCTTTCCCGGTGGCCAAAATACCATCTTTCCCCACCAGGTCCTCCATGGCCGCGGCACACTTTTCCAGAGTTGTTCCAGGACACAAAATACATGGCACCCCTCAAGTTTTACTTTCACCGACCGAAATGGCAGTGTCCGAGGCTGGAGAGGCAGCGGCCTTTGCATAACTCCCTGAAGGCCTGCTACTCCCTGGGGACGGGTCCAATATGCTGGCAGTATGTCCGAATTGAGAAATATACAGTGGTGCTGGTTATAAAGTCCTGCAGCGAGTAGAGTAACTGGTGGGAAAAGTTTGTTCTGGACCGTGTCTTACTGGCTCAGTGCCAGAAATTCCAGCGCCAGGAAAGGCTCCATTGGTGCTGCAGAACTCTCAGGCCGTGAGAGGTCGAGACATCTCAACAGATGCTTCGGCTCCCACACTGAACGAGAATCACAGCGGCAGAGGTCGAAAGACATTGTCCCGATGTCAGTGGGGGGAACAATGGCGTTTGTCTCCGGGTTTTAGAGCGAAACGGCTCCTGGTGAGTTGCCAGCAGCCGCAGGTGGGTACTACACAGTTAGCAGCCGTCAACAAACCCAGTCCAAACTGGCAGAAAAACTCCAAATGATGCTTCCACACTAAAAGAGCCACTCACTCACATATCCAGGAGACATTTCGAACCCCCTCCAATGTATCTCACGACCTTCATACAGCAGTTTCTCTTCAATTTCTCCTGACTGAATCAGAACAGCTCCACGCTGTGTCTGACCCTGGGAGTGTGTGACGGGGCACGTACGCACCTTGGGACTGCTGGAGCTGCAGATTCCTTAGTGCGTCCTCCTCCGAGTATTCCTGGTATTCCTACCATAGAAGTTGATCCCCAGCAACGCTGTCTTAAGCTGCTCAATCTCAGCTCCCCGCCTCTTTGTTGACCCCCTAGTGTACTCTGGACATAATAACCAGATGGGAGCCACAGCCAGAGGGAGCAGAACCCTCTCCGCCTCTCTGTCCAGGTGACCCAGAACGCTCGGAGCAAACCAGAATGCCTGTCCCCGGATCCCACCCGAGGGTGCAGTGGAATACATTCCATCCACACAAGGTGATGATCCGAGCACGACACCGGCCGCGTGGAGGACGCCGACACGCGGGTGACGTAAGCCCGAGAGATATACAGGCGGTCTATCCGGGAGCCTCCCTCTCCAGATCTTCTCGAGAAGGCGCTGGAGTCTGGGTGAAGATTCCGCCAGCTGTCCACCAAGTCAAAGGAGCCGACTATCTCCTTTAATTTTTTTGCTGATGCTGGGTCGCGTTGGAGGCCCGAGCGGTCCTCCGCCTCGAGGGTACAGTTGAAGTCTCCTCGGAGGATGACGCAGTCCCCAGAATCGATGGAACTCAGCAGGGTGGACAGCTTATAGAATAGGCGCGACTGCATCACACCGCGCCTCGGAGCGTACACATTGATAAAGTGCAATGGTACACCATCCAGGCGCACAGCCCGGTGGAGCAGATGGCCGGGCACAATGTCTTGGATCCTTTCGATTTCTGGCTGGAAGGTCGAGGCCAACAGGATCGCCACTCCGCTAGAGTTGGAACTGAGGTGGCTCATGTGGACCCCACCCTGCCACTCCAGGAGCCAAGCAGATTTGTCCCCAGGGGTGGTATGGGTTTCCTGCCGGGAACTCACCGCATATCCCCATCCCTGAGGACTGAGAGATTTGTATATCTGCGGAGAGAGCCCCTGCTACCGTTTAAATTTAGACAAACTATGGTAAGTTTCATGTCGGGAGCACTCTAGGTAAGTTTCATGTCCGGAGCACTCTAGGTCTCTGCGCCAGTACCCCTCCCGGGGAGAGCAGAGGTGCCCTCAACCACACTATCCCGAAGAAAACTAGGAATAGTTTTTGCTCTCTGGGCCCGGGTGGTACCATCGCTACCCTGTAACCTACCATCTCCCGAAGGAGTGAGGCTGCTTCTCACTCTGATGTCACTCACCAGGACATCCAGGAAGGATTTCAGTTGTCGCCTGTCATTCCACGACACAGCATTCTTCTTCCCCTTCTTCTTCCATCTGAGGATGGCAAGCAGGGGCTTCACCAGCCTCGGCATGCTAGACCAGCGAAGCGAGGCTAGTTTAGGCCGATGCTTTGCAGGCTCAAATGTGAGAATGAACTCTCTGATTTGATGCACAGGTATCAATGGGGAGTTGTCAGGAGGGGTGAGGATGTCCAATGTCTGGCTATCAAAGGAGTCTCCCTCCAGCCCCTCACTGCAAATAGATCCCTCATCTTCCTCCTCGTATGTTCTAATAAATGGCTGCACTTGTAACCCACACTGCGTAGCGGGTACCTCACTCATACCTGCCTGCTCCACCATCGCAGCAGTCTTATCCACAGTTACGACTATGGAGGGATAATCCCCGGGGACTCCCGCAGGCCATTAGTTGACGGGGTTGGCGTGCAGAGTATATCACCCTTCCCAGGAGACAGGTATGAAGGGGATCCCAGCACCTCTGGTCCGAGGGATCCACCGACAGCCGAATTCTGAGAATGAGAGAGCTTGGTCTCCTCTCTGCTCATATTAGTCAATACACTTGCCTCCAGGGAGGCGCTTACTACTAAGTCCTGGGAGGAGGGCTCCAGGGCTGTCAGGCTAGTGCAGGAAGCAGGTCCTCATTGGGGACGAAAGGTTTAACGTGACCGAGGGCAATGCGTTGTGTGGGAGCTATCAGCAGCTCCATCTGTAAAAGGATGTTTTCCACTGTGATCCCCCTCCTGAGAGCCCGATGCAGCAACTCATCACTCCTCAGATAAAACTCTGCCTTCCGAAACTCTTTCCCGGTGGCCAAAATACCATCTTTCCCCACCAGGTCCTCCATGGCCGCGGCACACTTTTCCAGAGTTGTTCCAGGACACAAAATACATGGCACCCCTCAAGTTTTACTTTCACCGACCGAAATGGCAGTGTCCGAGGCTGGAGAGGCAGCGGCCTTTGCATAACTCCCTGAAGGCCTGCTACTCCCTGGGGACGGGTCCAATATGCTGGCAGTATGTCCGAATTGAGAAATATACAGTGGTGCTGGTTATAAAGTCCTGCAGCGAGTAGAGTAACTGGTGGGAAAAGTTTGTTCTGGACCGTGTCTTACTGGCTCAGTGCCAGAAATTCCAGCGCCAGGAAAGGCTCCATTGGTGCTGCAGAACTCTCAGGCCGTGAGAGGTCGAGACATCTCAACAGATGCTTCGGCTCCCACACTGAACGAGAATCACAGCGGCAGAGGTCGAAAGACATTGTCCCGATGTCAGTGGGGGGAACAATGGCGTTTGTCTCCGGGTTTTAGAGCGAAACGGCTCCTGGTGAGTTGCCAGCAGCCGCAGGTGGGTACTGCACAGTTAGCAGCCGTCAACAAACCCAGTCCAAACTGGCAGAAAAACTCCAAATGATGCTTCCACACTAAAAGAGCCACTCACTCACATATCCAGGAGACATTTCGAACCCCCTCCAATGTATCTCACGACCTTCATACAGCAGTTTCTCTTCAATTTCTCCTGACTGAATCAGAACAGCTCCACGCTGTGTCTGACCCTGGGAGTGTGTGACGGGGCACGAACGCACCTTGGGACTGCTGGAGCTGCAGATTCCTTAGTGCGTCCTCCTCCGAGTATTCCTGGTATTCCTACCATAGAAGTTGATCCCCAGCAACGCTGTCTCAAGCTGCTCAATCTCAGATCCCCGCCTCTTTGTTGACCCCCTAGTGTACTCTGGACATAATAACCAGATGGGAGCCACAGCCAGAGGGAGCAGAACCCTCTCCGCCTCTCTGTCCAGGTGACCCAGAACGCTCGGAGCAAACCAGAATGCCTGTCCCCGGATCCCACCCGAGGGTGCAGTGGAATACATTCCATCCACACAAGGTGATGATCCGAGCACGACACCGGCCGCGTGGAGGACGCCGACACGCGGGTGACGTAAGCCCGAGAGATATACAGGCGGTCTATCCGGGAGCCTCCCTCTCCAGATCTTCTGGAGAAGGCGCTGGAGTCTGGGTGAAGATTCCACCAGCTGTCCACCAAGTCAGAGGAGCTAACTATCTCCTTTAACTTTTTTGCTGATGCTGGGTCGCGTTGGAGGCCCGAGCGGTCCTCCGCCTCGAGGGTACAGTTGAAGTCTCCTCGGAGGATGACGCAGTTCCCAGAATCGATGGAACTCAGCAGGGTGGACAGCTTATAGAATAGGCGCGACTGCATCACACCGCGCCTCGGAGCGTACACATTGATAAAGTGCAATGGTACACCATCCAGGCGCACAGCCGGGTGGAGCAGACGGCCGGGCACAATGTCTTGGACCCTTTCGATTTCTGGCTGGAAGGTCGGGGCCAACAGGATCGCCACTCCGCAAGAGTTGGAACTGAGGTGGCTCATGTGGACCCCGCCCTGCCACTCCAGGAGCCAAGCAGATTTGTCCCCAGGGATGGTATGGGTTTCCTGCCGGGAACTCACCGCATATCCCCATCCCTGAGGACTGAGAGATTTGTATATCTGCGGAGAGAGCCCCTGCTACCGTTTAAATTTAGACAAACTATGGTAAGTTTCATGTCGGGAGCACTCTAGGTAAGTTTCATGTCCGGAGCACTCTCGGTCTCTGCGCCAGTACCCCTCCCGGGGAGAGCAGAGGTGCCCTCAACCACACTATCCCGAAGAAAACTAGGAATAGTTTTTGCTCTCTGGGCCCGGGTGGTACCATCGCTACCCTGTAACCTACCATCTCCCGAAGGAGTGAGGCTGCTTCTCACTCTGATGTCACTCACCAGGACATCCAGGAAGGATTTCAGTTGTCGCCTGTCATTCCACGACACAGCATTCTTCTTCCCCTTCTTCTTCCATCTGAGGATGGCAAGCAGGGGCTTCACCAGCCTCGGCATGCTAGACCAGCGAAGCGAGGCTAGTTTAGGCCGATGCTTTGCAGGCTCAAATGTGAGAATGAACTCTCTGATTTGATGCACAGGTATCAATGGGGAGTTGTCAGGAGGGGTGAGGATGTCCAATGTCTGGCTATCAAAGGAGTCTCCCTCCAGCCCCTCACTGCAAATAGATCCCTCATCTTCCTCCTCGTATGTTCTAATAGACGGCTGCACTTGTAACCCACACTGCGTAGCGGGTACCTCACTCATACCTGCCTGCTCCACCATCGCAGCAGTCTTATCCACAGTTACGACTATGGAGGGATAATCCCCGGGGACTCCCGCAGGCCATTAGTTGACGGGGTTGGCGTGCAGAGTATATCACCCTTCCCAGGAGACAGGTATGAAGGGGATCCCAGCACCTCTGGTCGGAGGGATCCACCGACAGCCGGATTCTGAGAATGAGAGAGCTTGGTCTCCTCTCTGCTCATATTAGTCAATACACTTGCCTCCAGGGAGGCGCTTACTACTAAGTCCTGGGAGGAGGGCTCCATGGCTGTCAGGCTAGTGCAGGAAGCAGGTCCTCATTGGGGACGAAAGGTTTAACGTGACCGAGGGCAATGCGTTGTGTGGGAGCTATCAGCAGCTCCATCTGTAAAAGGATGTTTTCCACTGTGATCCCCCTCCTGAGAGCCCGATGCAGCAACTCATCACTCCTCAGATAAAACTCTGCCTTCCGAAACTCTTTCCCGGTGGCCAAAATACCATCTTTCCCCACCAGGTCCTCCATGGCCGCGGCACACTTTTCCAGAGTTGTTCCAGGACGCAAAATACATGGCACCCCTCAAGTTTTACTTTCACCGACCGAAATGGCAGTGTCCGAGGCTGGAGAGGCAGCGGCCTTTGCATAACTCCCTGAAGGCCTGCTACTCCCTGGGGACGGGTCCAATATGCTGGCAGTATGTCCGAATTGAGAAATATACAGTGGTGCTGGTTATAAAGTCCTGCAGCGAGTAGAGTAACTGGTGGGAAAAGTTTGTTCTGGACGGTGTCTTACTGGCTCAGTGCCAGAAATTACAGCGCCAGGAAAGGCTCCATTGGTGCTGCAGAACTCTCAGGCCGTGAGAGGTCGAGACATCTCAACAGATGCTTCGGCTCCCACACTGAACGAGAATCACAGCGGCAGAGGTCGAAAGACATTGTCCCGATGTCAGTGGGGGGAACAATGGCGTTTGTCTCCGGGTTTTAGAGCGAAACGGCTCCTGGTGAGTTGCCAGCAGCCGCAGGTGGGTACTGCACAGTTAGCAGCCGTCAACAAACCCAGTCCAAACTGGCAGAAAAACTCCAAATGATGCTTCCACACTGAAAGAGCCACTCACTCACATATCCAGGAGACATTTCGAACCCCCTCCAATGTATCTCACAACCTTCATACAGCAGTTTCTCTTCAATTTCTCCTGACTGAATCAGAACAGCTCCACGCTGTGTCTGACCCTTTTTTAAAAAATTTTTTTTACAAAATTCTTTATTAGAAATGTCGGTGCTATACAATATTTACAAACCCAGTGACTAACATATTTACTACACTACAAACAGAGAATACATCTTAAACCAATATATTGCCATCCTCATCAATGATGGCATTTACACCCCGCGGAGCCCAACGGTCCCGGAACACCTCTACGGTCGCCGTGGACTGTGCGTATTCCTTTTCAATGTTCACCCGGGCACGAACATACCCCCTAAACATAGCCAGGCAGTCCGCCCGGGGAGAACCTCCTGCCACCCTTTTCCAGGAGCCATGGATGGCAATTTTCGCCAGCCCCAGGAGCAAGTTGACAAGGACATCCTCATCCCTCTGTGCCCCCCTCCTTACTGGATGATAAATAGGGTGGGACTGAAATGCAACCAGAAGGCGAGAAGCAGCCCACGCAAAAACGCGAAAAGGGGCTGCAGCCTCACACACTCCGTATACATGTGGTACACGGTCTCCTCCAGCCCGCAGAAGTGACACGCGGCTGGGAGATCCGTGTACAGACTAAAGAACTTATTGCAGGGCACCGCTTTATGCAGCACCCTCCAGCCGAGATCCCCAAGGTGCATGGGGAGGACTCCCTTGTAAAGGGACTTCCATTGGGGACCCCCCTCACCTCCAGGTGGAAAGACCGACCGCCATGGCGTGTCGGGACGGTGGACAAAGGCTAGGAAGTGGAGGGTGTGGAGCAGCAGCCCATAAAGGTACCTCCTGCCTGCATCCCTGAATGGGATTGTGGGTGTCGATGAAAGACGGCTCAAGTTGTGTGGATTCGTCTCTCGGGTAAGGCTGCGGGGCCTGGGCCCGACGAGCAGCTCAGCTTGAGTCGATCCACACACCTGAGCCGCACCGACATCCGCTGAGGCAGGGCAAGGGTCGGCCAGGACCCCGCCCTCTGCCAGAGGAGGGGATTCCCGGCCTGAGGCAACCATGTTCCAGACTCTCAGTAGGTCCTGATAGAAGCCGGGCAGCCTCTGCAAAGCAGCACGGCTGACGCCTGCCGGTGGTAGCTGCATATCTTCGTGAAGGCAGCAGCCCCTCCGGAGGAAGAAAGTCGCCAACACGTGCCACCTGGGAGGGCGCTCGGCGTACAGGAATCTCTGCAGAGTCCTGAGGCGGAGAGCCGCCAGTCGTGTGCGTACACACACCAGCGACTGTCCGCCCTCTCCTACTGGGAGACTCAGAACCGCTGCAGAGACCCAGTGTTTCCTGTTTCCCCAGAAGAAGTCCACCAGCTTCCACTGCATTCTCGCAACAAAAGGGGCAGGGGGGGCCAAGGTGACCATCTGGTACCACAACATGGAGGCCACCAGCTGGTTTATGACCACCACCCTGCCTCGATAGGAAAGCACCCTGAGAAGGCCTGACCAGCGCCCTAGCCGGGCCATGACCTTTGTCTCCAGGTCCTGCCAGTTCGCCAGCCAGGTCTCCCCAGAAGGACTCAGGTAGACTCCCAGATAGAGAAGACGTCTGGTGCTCCACTCAAAAGCTCTCATCTCCTCCGGCAGGGAGTCCACCTGCCACTGGCCTACTAAGAGTCCGGAACATTTCGCCCAGTTGATCCTGGCGGAGGATGCCGCCGAGAAAACATCTTGGCACTCGCGCATCCTCCGCAGGTCACAGGGGTCTGTCATCATGAGGAGTACGTCATCGGCGTAGGCCGAGAGGACGACCCTCATGTCCGGTTCGCGCAGAACCAGACCTGTCAGCCTTCGCCGAAGAAGGCCGAGGAATGGCTCGACACAGATCGCATACAGTTGACCGGACATGGGGCACCCTTGACGCACTCCTCTTCGGAAGTGGATAGGTCCTGTCAGTGATCCGTTGATCTTAACTAGGCACTCTGCGGCAGAGTACAGGAGCCGAACTCGGGCCACAAAGTGTGGTCCGAGCCCAAAAGCCTGCAGGGTGCCCAGCAGGAAACTGTGGTCCACCCGGTCAAACGCCTTCTCCTGGTCAAGAGAAAGAAACGCTGCCGGGGTCCCAGTCTCCTGGAGCAGGTGGATCAGGTCCCGTACTAGGTGGACATTGTCCTGGATGGAGCGGCCCGGGACCGTGTAAGATTGGTCAGGATGGACCACCTGTCCAATTACCGAACCCAGACGGTTGGCCATTGCCCGGGCGAAGATCTTGTAGTCCGCGCACAAGAGGGAGACCGGCCGCCAGTTCTTTAGCAGGCGGAGGTCTCCCTTCTTGGGCAGTAGGACCACAACAGCTCTTCGCCATGAGAGGGGCATTTCTCCGGTGGCTAGGCTCTCCCCTAGGACAAGGCTGTAATCATCCCCCAGGACATCCCAAAAAGCCTGATAAAACTCAACACTCAGTCCATCCAAACCAGGGGACTTGCCCCTCCGGAGTTGCTGAAGGGCAGTGGACAGCTCCTCCCGAGTCAGGGGGGCATCCAGACGCACTGCATCCTCTGGACTGACCTTAGGCAAATCCTTCCAGACCTCATTGCACGCCTCCGCATTTGACGGATCAGGCGAGAATAAGGACCGATAGAATGAACGGACCTCGTTGTTAATTCCATCAGGGTCCGTGATGGAGGAGCCATCGGCAGCCAGCGATTCCACTAGCTGCTTTTGAACTCCCCGCCACCTCTCCAACGAGTAGAAGGGTGAGCCACGGTCCAAATCCTGCAGCATTTGGATCCGTGACCTCACGTACGCACCTCGGGACTGCTGAAGCTGCAAGTCCCTTAGTGCGTCCTTCTTCTCCTGATATTCCTGCCACAGCTGCTGGTCTCCAGTGGTCGGACCGAGGCGGGACTCCAGGTCAAGCAACGCTCTCTCAAGCCGCTCAATCTCAGAGCCCCGCCCTTTGGTCGACCCCCTAGTGTACTCTCGACATAAAAACCGGATGTGGGCTTTGCCCACATCCCACCATAGCCGTAGGGAGCAGAACTCTCTCCGCCTCTCCTTCCAGGAGACCCAGAACGCTCGGAACGAATCCCGGAAACGGCTGTCCTCCAGCAGCTGATTGTTAAAATGCCAATACCCGGATCCCACCCGAAGGTGTAGTGGAATAAATTCCATCCACACAAGGTGATGATCCGAGCACGACACTGGCCGCATGGAGGACGCCGACACGCGGGAGGCGTAGGCCCGAGAGATGTAAATGCGGTCTATCCTGGAACCTCCTTCTCTAGACCTTCTCGAGAAGGCGCTAGAGTTGGGGTGAAAATTCCGCCAGCTGTCCACCAAGTCAAAGGAGCCGACTAGCTCCTTTAACTTTTTTGCTGATGCTGGGTCGCGTTGGAGGCCCGAACGGTCCTCCGCCTCGAGGGTACAATTGAAATCTCCCCCGAGGATGACGCAGTCCCCAGGATCGATGGAACTCAGCAGGGTGGACAGCTTATAGAATAGGCGCGTCTGCATCACACCGCCCCTCGGAGCGTACACATTGATAAAGTGCAATGGTACACCATCCAGGCGCACAGCCCGGTGGAGCAGACGGCCGGGCACAATGTCTTGGATCCTTTCGATTTCTGGCTGGAAGGTCGGGGCCAACAGGATCGCCACTCCGCTAGAGTTGGAACTGAGGTGGCTCATATGGACCCCGCCCTGCCACTCCAGGAGCCAAGCAGACTCGTCCCCAGGGATGGTATGGGTTTCCTGCCGGAAACTCACCGCATATCCCCATCCCTGAGGACTGAGAGATTTGTATATCTGCGGAGAGAGCCCCTGCTACCGTTTAAATTTAGACAAACTATGGTAAGTTTCATGTCGGGAGCACTCTCGGTCTCTGCGCCAGTACCCTTCCCGGGGAGAGCAGAGGTGCCCTCAACCACACTATCCCGAAGAAAACTAGGAATAGTTTTTGCTCTCTGGGCCCGGGTGGTACCATCGCTACCCTGTAACCTACCATCTCCCGAAGGAGTGAGGCTGCTTCTCACTCTGATGTCACTCACCAGGACATCCAGGAAGGATTTCAGTTGTCGCCTATCATTCCACGACACAGCATTCCTCTTCCCCTTCTTCTTCCATCTGAGGATGGCAAGCAGGGTCTTCACCAGCCTCGGCATGCCAGACCAGCGAAGCGAGGCTAGTTTATGCCGATGCTTTGCAGGCTCAAATGTGAGAATGAACTCTCTGATTTGATGCACAGGTATCAATGGGGAGTTGTCAGGAGGGGTGAGGATGTCCAATGTCTGGCTATCAAAGGAGTCTCCCTCCAGCCCCTCACTGCAAATAGATCCCTCATCTTCCTCCTCGTATGTTCTAATAAACGGCTGCACTTGTAACCCACACTGCGTAGCGGGTACCTCACTCATACCTGCCTGCTCCACCATCGCAGCAGTCTTATCCACAGTTACGACTATGGAGGGATAATCCCCGGGGACTCCCGCAGGCCATTAGTTGACGGGGTTGGCGTGCAGAGTATATCACCCTTCCCAGGAGACAGGTATGAAGGGGATCCCAGCACCTCTGGTCCGAGGGATCCACCGACAGCCGGATTCTGAGAATGAGAGAGCTTGGTCTCCTCTCTGCTCATATTAGTCAATACACTTGCCTCCAGGGAGGCGCTTACTACTAAGTCCTGGGAGGAGGGCTCCAGGGCTGTCAGGCTAGTGCAGGAAGCAGGTCCTCATTGGGGACGAAAGGTTTAACGTGACCGAGGGCAATGCGTTGTGTGGGAGCTATCAGCAGCTCCATCTGTAAAAGGATGTTTTCCACTGTGATCCCCCTCCTGAGAGCCCGATGCAGCAACTCATCACTCCTCAGATAAAACTCTGCCTTCCGAAACTCTTTCCCGGTGGCCAAAATACCATCTTTCCCCACCAGGTCCTCCATGGCCGCGGCACACTTTTCCAGAGTTGTTCCAGGACGCAAAATACATGGCACCCCTCAAGTTTTACTTTCACCGACCGAAATGGCAGTGTCCGAGGCTGGAGAGGCAGCGGCCTTTGCATAACTCCCTGAAGGCCTGCTACTCCCTGGGGACGGGTCCAATATGCTGGCAGTATGTCCGAATTGAGAAATATACAGTGGTGCTGGTTATAAAGTCCTGCAGCGAGTAGAGTAACTGGTGGGAAAAGTTTGTTCTGGACGGTGTCTTACTGGCTCAGTGCCAGAAATTACAGCGCCAGGAAAGGCTCCATTGGTGCTGCAGAACTCTCAGGCCGTGAGAGGTCGAGACATCTCAACAGATGCTTCGGCTCCCACACTGAACGAGAATCACAGCGGCAGAGGTCGAAAGACATTGTCCCGATGTCAGTGGGGGGAACAATGGCGTTTGTCTCCGGGTTTTAGAGCGAAACGGCTCCTGGTGAGTTGCCAGCAGCCGCAGGTGGGTACTGCACAGTTAGCAGCCGTCAACAAACCCAGTCCAAACTGGCAGAAAAACTCCAAATGATGCTTCCACACTAAAAGAGCCACTCACTCACATATCCAGGAGACATTTCGAACCCCCTCCAATGTATCTCACAACCTTCATACAGCAGTTTCTCTTCAATTTCTCCTGACTGAATCAGAACAGCTCCACGCTGTGTCTGACCCTTTTTTAAAAAATTTTTTTTACAAAATTCTTTATTAGAAATGTCGGTGCTATACAATATTTACAAACCCAGTGACTAACATATTTACTACACTACAAACAGAGAATACATCTTAAACCAATATATTGCCATCCTCATCAATGATGGCATTTACACCCCGCGGAGCCCAACGGTCCCGGAACACCTCTACGGTCGCCGTGGACTGTGCGTATTCCTTTTCAATGTTCACCCGGGCACGAACATACCCCCTAAACATAGCCAGGCAGTCCGCCCGGGGAGAACCTCCTGCCACCCTTTTCCAGGAGCCATGGATGGCAATTTTCGCCAGCCCCAGGAGCAAGTTGACAAGGACATCCTCATCCCTCTGTGCCCCCCTCCTTACTGGATGATAAATAGGGTGGGACTGAAATGCAACCAGAAGGCGAGAAGCAGCCCACGCAAAAACGCGAAAAGGGGCTGCAGCCTCACACACTCCGTATACATGTGGTACACGGTCTCCTCCAGCCCGCAGAAGTGACACGCGGCTGGGAGATCCGTGTACAGACTAAAGAACTTATTGCAGGGCACCGCTTTATGCAGCACCCTCCAGCCGAGATCCCCAAGGTGCATGGGGAGGACTCCCTTGTAAAGGGACTTCCATTGGGGACCCCCCTCACCTCCAGGTGGAAAGACCGACCGCCATGGCGTGTCGGGACGGTGGACAAAGGCTAGGAAGTGGAGGGTGTGGAGCAGCAGCCCATAAAGGTACCTCCTGCCTGCATCCCTGAATGGGATTGTGGGTGTCGATGAAAGACGGCTCAAGTTGTGTGGATTCGTCTCTCGGGTAAGGCTGCGGGGCCTGGGCCCGACGAGCAGCTCAGCTTGAGTCGATCCACACACCTGAGCCGCACCGACATCCGCTGAGGCAGGGCAAGGGTCGGCCAGGACCCCGCCCTCTGCCAGAGGAGGGGATTCCCGGCCTGAGGCAACCATGTTCCAGACTCTCAGTAGGTCCTGATAGAAGCCGGGCAGCCTCTGCAAAGCAGCACGGCTGACGCCTGCCGGTGGTAGCTGCATATCTTCGTGAAGGCAGCAGCCCCTCCGGAGGAAGAAAGTCGCCAACACGTGCCACCTGGGAGGGCGCTCGGCGTACAGGAATCTCTGCAGAGTCCTGAGGCGGAGAGCCGCCAGTCGTGTGCGTACACACACCAGCGACTGTCCGCCCTCTCCTACTGGGAGACTCAGAACCGCTGCAGAGACCCAGTGTTTCCTGTTTCCCCAGAAGAAGTCCACCAGCTTCCACTGCATTCTCGCAACAAAAGGGGCAGGGGGGGCCAAGGTGACCATCTGGTACCACAACATGGAGGCCACCAGCTGGTTTATGACCACCACCCTGCCTCGATAGGAAAGCACCCTGAGAAGGCCTGACCAGCGCCCTAGCCGGGCCATGACCTTTGTCTCCAGGTCCTGCCAGTTCGCCAGCCAGGTCTCCCCAGAAGGACTCAGGTAGACTCCCAGATAGAGAAGACGTCTGGTGCTCCACTCAAAAGCTCTCATCTCCTCCGGCAGGGAGTCCACCTGCCACTGGCCTACTAAGAGTCCGGAACATTTCGCCCAGTTGATCCTGGCGGAGGATGCCGCCGAGAAAACATCTTGGCACTCGCGCATCCTCCGCAGGTCACAGGGGTCTGTCATCATGAGGAGTACGTCATCGGCGTAGGCCGAGAGGACGACCCTCATGTCCGGTTCGCGCAGAACCAGACCTGTCAGCCTTCGCCGAAGAAGGCCGAGGAATGGCTCGACACAGATCGCATACAGTTGACCGGACATGGGGCACCCTTGACGCACTCCTCTTCGGAAGTGGATAGGTCCTGTCAGTGATCCGTTGATCTTAACTAGGCACTCTGCGGCAGAGTACAGGAGCCGAACTCGGGCCACAAAGTGTGGTCCGAGCCCAAAAGCCTGCAGGGTGCCCAGCAGGAAACTGTGGTCCACCCGGTCAAACGCCTTCTCCTGGTCAAGAGAAAGAAACGCTGCCGGGGTCCCAGTCTCCTGGAGCAGGTGGATCAGGTCCCGTACTAGGTGGACATTGTCCTGGATGGAGCGGCCCGGGACCGTGTAAGATTGGTCAGGATGGACCACCTGTCCAATTACCGAACCCAGACGGTTGGCCATTGCCCGGGCGAAGATCTTGTAGTCCGCGCACAAGAGGGAGACCGGCCGCCAGTTCTTTAGCAGGCGGAGGTCTCCCTTCTTGGGCAGTAGGACCACAACAGCTCTTCGCCATGAGAGGGGCATTTCTCCGGTGGCTAGGCTCTCCCCTAGGACAAGGCTGTAATCATCCCCCAGGACATCCCAAAAAGCCTGATAAAACTCAACACTCAGTCCATCCAAACCAGGGGACTTGCCCCTCCGGAGTTGCTGAAGGGCAGTGGACAGCTCCTCCCGAGTCAGGGGGGCATCCAGACGCACTGCATCCTCTGGACTGACCTTAGGCAAATCCTTCCAGACCTCATTGCACGCCTCCGCATTTGACGGATCAGGCGAGAATAAGGACCGATAGAATGAACGGACCTCGTTGTTAATTCCATCAGGGTCCGTGATGGAGGAGCCATCGGCAGCCAGCGATTCCACTAGCTGCTTTTGAACTCCCCGCCACCTCTCCAACGAGTAGAAGGGTGAGCCACGGTCCAAATCCTGCAGCATTTGGATCCGTGACCTCACGTACGCACCTCGGGACTGCTGAAGCTGCAAGTCCCTTAGTGCGTCCTTCTTCTCCTGATATTCCTGCCACAGCTGCTGGTCTCCAGTGGTCGGACCGAGGCGGGACTCCAGGTCAAGCAACGCTCTCTCAAGCCGCTCAATCTCAGAGCCCCGCCCTTTGGTCGACCCCCTAGTGTACTCTCGACATAAAAACCGGATGTGGGCTTTGCCCACATCCCACCATAGCCGTAGGGAGCAGAACTCTCTCCGCCTCTCCTTCCAGGAGACCCAGAACGCTCGGAACGAATCCCGGAAACGGCTGTCCTCCAGCAGCTGATTGTTAAAATGCCAATACCCGGATCCCACCCGAAGGTGTAGTGGAATAAATTCCATCCACACAAGGTGATGATCCGAGCACGACACTGGCCGCATGGAGGACGCCGACACGCGGGAGGCGTAGGCCCGAGAGATGTAAATGCGGTCTATCCTGGAACCTCCTTCTCTAGACCTTCTCGAGAAGGCGCTAGAGTTGGGGTGAAAATTCCGCCAGCTGTCCACCAAGTCAAAGGAGCCGACTAGCTCCTTTAACTTTTTTGCTGATGCTGGGTCGCGTTGGAGGCCCGAACGGTCCTCCGCCTCGAGGGTACAATTGAAATCTCCCCCGAGGATGACGCAGTCCCCAGGATCGATGGAACTCAGCAGGGTGGACAGCTTATAGAATAGGCGCGTCTGCATCACACCGCCCCTCGGAGCGTACACATTGATAAAGTGCAATGGTACACCATCCAGGCGCACAGCCCGGTGGAGCAGACGGCCGGGCACAATGTCTTGGATCCTTTCGATTTCTGGCTGGAAGGTCGGGGCCAACAGGATCGCCACTCCGCTAGAGTTGGAACTGAGGTGGCTCATATGGACCCCGCCCTGCCACTCCAGGAGCCAAGCAGACTCGTCCCCAGGGATGGTATGGGTTTCCTGCCGGAAACTCACCGCATATCCCCATCCCTGAGGACTGAGAGATTTGTATATCTGCGGAGAGAGCCCCTGCTACCGTTTAAATTTAGACAAACTATGGTAAGTTTCATGTCGGGAGCACTCTCGGTCTCTGCGCCAGTACCCTTCCCGGGGAGAGCAGAGGTGCCCTCAACCACACTATCCCGAAGAAAACTAGGAATAGTTTTTGCTCTCTGGGCCCGGGTGGTACCATCGCTACCCTGTAACCTACCATCTCCCGAAGGAGTGAGGCTGCTTCTCACTCTGATGTCACTCACCAGGACATCCAGGAAGGATTTCAGTTGTCGCCTATCATTCCACGACACAGCATTCCTCTTCCCCTTCTGCTTCCATCTGAGGATGGCAAGCAGGGGCTTCACCAGCCTCGGCATGCCAGACCAGCGAAGCGAGGCTAGTTTATGCCGATGCTTTGCAGGCTCAAATGTGAGAATGAACTCTCTGATTTGATGCACAGGTATCAATGGGGAGTTGTCAGGAGGGGTGAGGATGTCCAATGTCTGGCTATCAAAGGAGTCTCCCTCCAGCCCCTCACTGCAAATAGATCCCTCATCTTCCTCCTCGTATGTTCTAATAAACGGCTGCACTTGTAACCCACACTGCGTAGCGGGTACCTCACTCATACCTGCCTGCTCCACCATCGCAGCAGTCTTATCCACAGTTACGACTATGGAGGGATAATCCCCGGGGACTCCCGCAGGCCATTAGTTGACGGGGTTGGCGTGCAGAGTATATCACCCTTCCCAGGAGACAGGTATGAAGGGGATCCCAGCACCTCTGGTCCGAGGGATCCACCGACAGCCGGATTCTGAGAATGAGAGAGCTTGGTCTCCTCTCTGCTCATATTAGTCAATACACTTGCCTCCAGGGAGGCGCTTACTACTAAGTCCTGGGAGGAGGGCTCCAGGGCTGTCAGGCTAGTGCAGGAAGCAGGTCCTCATTGGGGACGAAAGGTTTAACGTGACCGAGGGCAATGCGTTGTGTGGGAGCTATCAGCAGCTCCATCTGTAAATGGATGTTTTCCACTGTGATCCCCCTCCTGAGAGCCCGATGCAGCAACTCATCACTCCTCAGATAAAACTCTGCCTTCCGAAACTCTTTCCCGGTGGCCAAAATACCATCTTTCCCCACCAGGTCCTCCATGGCCGCGGCACACTTTTCCAGAGTTGTTCCAGGACACAAAATACATGGTACCCCTCAAGTTTTACTTTCACCGACCGAAATGGCAGTGTCCGAGGCTGGAGAGGCAGCGGCCTTTGCATAACTCCCTGAAGGCCTGCTACTCCCTGGGGACGGGTCCAATATGCTGGCAGTATGTCCGAATTGAGAAATATACAGTGGTGCTGGTTATAAAGTCCTGCAGCGAGTAGAGTAACTGGCGGGAAAAGTTTGTTCTGGACCGTGTCTTACTGGCTCAGTGCCAGAAATTCCAGCGCCAGGAAAGGCTCCATTGGTGCTGCAGAACTCTCAGGCCGTGAGAGGTCGAGACATCTCAACAGATGCTTCGGCTCCCACACTGAACGAGAATCACAGCGGCAGAGGTCGAAAGACATTGTCCCGATGTCAGTGGGGGGAACAATGGCGTTTGTCTCCGGGTTTTAGAGCGAAACGGCTCCTGGTGAGTTGCCAGCAGCCGCAGGTGGGTACTGCACAGTTAGCAGCCGTCAACAAACCCAGTCCA
Organism: Mobula hypostoma; assembly: GCF_963921235.1. Classification (NCBI taxonomy): domain Eukaryota; kingdom Metazoa; phylum Chordata; class Chondrichthyes; order Myliobatiformes; family Myliobatidae; genus Mobula; species Mobula hypostoma. The sequence continues at coordinate 309,036 of NW_026948167.1, read as the reverse complement.
AACTGGCAGAAAAACTCCAAATGATGCTTCCACACTAAAAGAGCCACTCACTCACATATCCAGGAGACATTTCGAACCCCCTCCAATGTATCCCACGACCTTCATACAGCAGTTTCTCTTCAATTTCTCCTGACTGAATCAGAACAGCTCCACGCTGTGTCTGACCCTGGGAGTGTGTGACGGGGCACGAACGCACCTTGGGACTGCTGGAGCTGCAGATTCCTTAGTGCGTCCTCCTCCGAGTATTCCTGGTATTCCTACCATAGAAGTTGATCCCCAGCAACGCTGTCTCAAGCTGCTCAATCTCAGATTCCCGCCTCTTTGTTGACCCCCTAGTGTACTCTGGACATAATAACCAGATGGGAGCCACAGCCAGAGGGAGCAGAAGCCTCTCCCCCTCTCTGTCCAGGTGACCCAGAACGCTCGGAGCAAACCAGAATGCCTGTCCCCGGATCCCACCCGAGGGTGCAGTGGAATACATTCCATCCACACAAGGTGATGATCCGAGCACGACACCGGCCGCGTGGAGGACGCCGACACGCGGGTGACGTAAGCCCGAGAGATATACAGGCGGTCTATCCGGGAGCCTCCCTCTCCAGATCTTCTCGAGAAGGCGCTGGAGTCTGGGTGAAGATTCCGCCAGCTGTCCACCAAGTCAAAGGAGCCGACTATCTCCTTTAACTTTTTTGCTGATGCTGGGTCGCGTTGGAGGCCTGAGCGGTCCTCCGCCTGGAGGGTACAGTTGAAGTCTCCCCGGAGGATGACGCAGTCCCCAGAATCGATGGAACTCAGCAGGGTGGACAGCTTATAGAATAGGCGCGACTGCATCACACCGCGCCTCGGAGCGTACACATTGATAAAGTGCAATGGTACACCATCCAGGCGCACAGCCCGGTGGAGCAGACGGCCGGGCACAATGTCTTGGACCCTTTCGATTTCTGGCTGGAAGGTCGGGGCCAACAGGATCGCCACTCCGCAAGAGTTGGAACTGAGGTGGCTCATGTGGACCCCGCCCTGCCACTCCAGGAGCCAAGCAGACTCATCCCCAGGGATGGTATGGGTTTCCTGCAGGAAACTCACCGCATATCCCCATCCCTGAGGACTGAGAGATTTGTATATCTGCAGAGAGAGCCCCTGCTACCGTTTAAATTTAGACAAACTATGGTAAGTTTCATGTCGGGAGAACTCTCGGTCTCTGCGCCAGTACCCTTCCCGGGGAGAGCAGAGGTGCCCTCAACCACACTATCCCGAAGAAAACTAGGAATAGTTTTTGCTCTCTGGGCCCGGGTGGTACCATCGCTACCCTGTAACCTACCATCTCCCGAAGGAGTGAGGCTGCTTCTCACTCTGATGTCACTCACCAGGACATCCAGGAAGGATTTCAGTTGTCGCCTATCATTCCACGACACAGCATTCCTCTTCCCCTTCTGCTTCCATCTGAGGATGGCAAGCAGGGGCTTCACCAGCCTCGGCATGCTAGACCAGCGAAGCGAGGCTAGTTTAGGCCGATGCTTTGCAGGCTCAAATGTGAGAATGAACTCTCTGATTTGATGCACAGGTATCAATGGGGAGTTGTCAGGAGGGGTGAGGATGTCCAATGTCTGGCTATCAAAGGAGTCTCCCTCCAGCCCCTCACTGCAAATAGATCCCTCATCTTCCTCCTCGTATGTTCTAATAGACGGCTGCACTTGTAACCCACACTGCGTAGCGGGTACCTCACTCATACCTGCCTGCTCCACCATCGCAGCAGTCTTATCCACAGTTACGACTATGGAGGGATAATCCCCGGGGACTCCCGCAGGCCATTAGTTGACGGGGTTGGCGTGCAGAGTATATCACCCTTCCCAGGAGACAGGTATGAAGGGGATCCCAGCACCTCTGGTCGGAGGGATCCACCGACAGCCGGATTCTGAGAATGAGAGAGCTTGGTCTCCTCTCTGCTCATATTAGTCAATACACTTGCCTCCAGGGAGGCGCTTACTACTAAGTCCTGGGAGGAGGGCTCCATGGCTGTCAGGCTAGTGCAGGAAGCAGGTCCTCATTGGGGACGAAAGGTTTAACGTGACCGAGGGCAATGCGTTGTGTGGGAGCTATCAGCAGCTCCATCTGTAAAAGGATGTTTTCCACTGTGATCCCCCTCCTGAGAGCCCGATGCAGCAACTCATCACTCCTCAGATAAAACTCTGCCTTCCGAAACTCTTTCCCGGTGGCCAAAATACCATCTTTCCCCACCAGGTCCTCCATGGCCGCGGCACACTTTTCCAGAGTTGTTCCAGGACACAAAATACATGGCACCCCTCAAGTTTTACTTTCACCGACCGAAATGGCAGTGTCCGAGGCTGGAGAGGCAGCGGCCTTTGCATAACTCCCTGAAGGCCTGCTACTCCCTGGGGACGGGTCCAATATGCTGGCAGTACGTCCGAATTGAGAAATATACAGTGGTGCTGGTTATAAAGTCCTGCAGCGAGTAGAGTAACTGGTGGGAAAAGTTTGTTCTGGACCGTGTCTTACTGGCTCAGTGCCAGAAATTCCAGCGCCAGGAAAGGCTCCATTGGTGCTGCAGAACTCTCAGGCCGTGAGAGGTCGAGACATCTCAACAGATGCTTCGGCTCCCACACTGAATGAGAATCACAGCGGCAGAGGTCGAAAGACATTGTCCCGATGTCAGTGGGGGGAACAATGGCGTTTGTCTCCGGGTTTTAGAGTGAAACGGCTCCTGGTGAGTTGCCAGCAGCCGCAGGTGGGTACTACACAGTTAGCAGCCGTCAACAAACCCAGTCCAAACTGGCAGAAAAACTCCAAATGATGCTTCCACACTAAAAGAGCCACTCACTCACATATCCAGGAGACATTTCGAACCCCCTCCAATGTATCTCACGACCTTCATACAGCAGTTTCTCTTCAATTTCTCCTGACTGAATCAGAACAGCTCCACGCTGTGTCTGACCCTGGGAGTGTGTGACGGGGCACGTACGCACCTTGGGACTGCTGGAGCTGCAGATTCCTTAGTGCGTCCTCCTCCGAGTATTCCTGGTATTCCTACCATAGAAGTTGATCCCCAGCAACGCTGTCTCAAGCTGCTCAATCTCAGATCCCCGCCTCTTTGTTGACCCCCTAGTGTACTCTGGACATAATAACCAGATGGGAGCCACAGCCAGAGAGAGCAGAACCCTCTCCGCCTCTCTGTCCAGGTGACCCAGAACGCTCGGAGCAAACCAGAATGCCTGTCCCCGGATCCCACCCGAGGGTGCAGTGGAATACATTCCATCCACACAAGGTGATGATCCGAGCACGACACCGGCCGCGTGGAGGACGCCGACACGCGGGTGACGTAAGCCCGAGAGATATACAGGCGGTCTATCCGGGAGCCTCCCTCTCCAGATCTTCTCGAGAAGGCGCTGGAGTCTGGGTGAAGATTCCGCCAGCTGTCCACCAAGTCAAAGGAGCCGACTATCTCCTTTAACTTTTTTGCTGATGCTGGGTCGCGTTGGAGGCCTGAGCGGTCCTCCGCCTGGAGGGTACAGTTGAAGTCTCCCCGGAGGATGACGCAGTCCCCAGAATCGATGGAACTCAGCAGGGTGGACAGCTTATAGAATAGGCGCGACTGCATCACACCGCGCCTCGGAGCGTACACATTGATAAAGTGCAATGGTACACCATCCAGGCGCACAGCCCGGTGGAGCAGACGGCCGGGCACAATGTCTTGGACCCTTTCGATTTCTGGCTGGAAGGTCGGGGCCAACAGGATCGCCACTCCGCAAGAGTTGGAACTGAGGTGGCTCATGTGGACCCCGCCCTGCCACTCCAGGAGCCAAGCAGACTCATCCCCAGGGATGGTATGGGTTTCCTGCAGGAAACTCACCGCATATCCCCATCCCTGAGGACTGAGAGATTTGTATATCTGCAGAGAGAGCCCCTGCTACCGTTTAAATTTAGACAAACTATGGTAAGTTTCATGTCGGGAGAACTCTCGGTCTCTGCGCCAGTACCCTTCCCGGGGAGAGCAGAGGTGCCCTCAACCACACTATCCCGAAGAAAACTAGGAATAGTTTTTGCTCTCTGGGCCCGGGTGGTACCATCGCTACCCTGTAACCTACCATCTCCCGAAGGAGTGAGGCTGCTTCTCACTCTGATGTCACTCACCAGGACATCCAGGAAGGATTTCAGTTGTCGCCTATCATTCCACGACACAGCATTCCTCTTCCCCTTCTGCTTCCATCTGAGGATGGCAAGCAGGGGCTTCACCAGCCTCGGCATGCTAGACCAGCGAAGCGAGGCTAGTTTAGGCCGATGCTTTGCAGGCTCAAATGTGAGAATGAACTCTCTGATTTGATGCACAGGTATCAATGGGGAGTTGTCAGGAGGGGTGAGGATGTCCAATGTCTGGCTATCAAAGGAGTCTCCCTCCAGCCCCTCACTGCAAATAGATCCCTCATCTTCCTCCTCGTATGTTCTAATAGACGGCTGCACTTGTAACCCACACTGCGTAGCGGGTACCTCACTCATACCTGCCTGCTCCACCATCGCAGCAGTCTTATCCACAGTTACGACTATGGAGGGATAATCCCCGGGGACTCCCGCAGGCCATTAGTTGACGGGGTTGGCGTGCAGAGTATATCACCCTTCCCAGGAGACAGGTATGAAGGGGATCCCAGCACCTCTGGTCGGAGGGATCCACCGACAGCCGGATTCTGAGAATGAGAGAGCTTGGTCTCCTCTCTGCTCATATTAGTCAATACACTTGCCTCCAGGGAGGCGCTTACTACTAAGTCCTGGGAGGAGGGCTCCATGGCTGTCAGGCTAGTGCAGGAAGCAGGTCCTCATTGGGGACGAAAGGTTTAACGTGACCGAGGGCAATGCGTTGTGTGGGAGCTATCAGCAGCTCCATCTGTAAAAGGATGTTTTCCACTGTGATCCCCCTCCTGAGAGCCCGATGCAGCAACTCATCACTCCTCAGATAAAACTCTGCCTTCCGAAACTCTTTCCCGGTGGCCAAAATACCATCTTTCCCCACCAGGTCCTCCATGGCCGCGGCACACTTTTCCAGAGTTGTTCCAGGACACAAAATACATGGCACCCCTCAAGTTTTACTTTCACCGACCGAAATGGCAGTGTCCGAGGCTGGAGAGGCAGCGGCCTTTGCATAACTCCCTGAAGGCCTGCTACTCCCTGGGGACGGGTCCAATATGCTGGCAGTACGTCCGAATTGAGAAATATACAGTGGTGCTGGTTATAAAGTCCTGCAGCGAGTAGAGTAACTGGTGGGAAAAGTTTGTTCTGGACCGTGTCTTACTGGCTCAGTGCCAGAAATTCCAGCGCCAGGAAAGGCTCCATTGGTGCTGCAGAACTCTCAGGCCGTGAGAGGTCGAGACATCTCAACAGATGCTTCGGCTCCCACACTGAATGAGAATCACAGCGGCAGAGGTCGAAAGACATTGTCCCGATGTCAGTGGGGGGAACAATGGCGTTTGTCTCCGGGTTTTAGAGCGAAACGGCTCCTGGTGAGTTGCCAGCAGCCGCAGGTGGGTACTACACAGTTAGCAGCCGTCAACAAACCCAGTCCAAACTGGCAGAAAAACTCCAAATGATGCTTCCACACTAAAAGAGCCACTCACTCACATATCCAGGAGACATTTCGAACCCCCTCCAATGTATCTCACGACCTTCATACAGCAGTTTCTCTTCAATTTCTCCTGACTGAATCAGAACAGCTCCACGCTGTGTCTGACCCTGGGAGTGTGTGACGGGGCACGTACGCACCTTGGGACTGCTGGAGCTGCAGATTCCTTAGTGCGTCCTCCTCCGAGTATTCCTGGTATTCCTACCATAGAAGTTGATCCCCAGCAACGCTGTCTCAAGCTGCTCAATCTCAGATCCCCGCCTCTTTGTTGACCCCCTAGTGTACTCTGGACATAATAACCAGATGGGAGCCACAGCCAGAGAGAGCAGAACCCTCTCCGCCTCTCTGTCCAGGTGACCCAGAACGCTCGGAGCAAACCAGAATGCCTGTCCCCGGATCCCACCCGAGGGTGCAGTGGAATACATTCCATCCACACAAGGTGATGATCCGAGCACGACACCGGCCGCGTGGAGGATGCCGACACGCGGGTGACGTAAGCCCGAGAGATATACAGGCGGTCTATCCGGGAGCCTCCCTCTCCAGATCTTCTCGAGAAGGCGCTGGAGTCTGGGTGAAGATTCCGCCAGCTGTCCACCAAGTCAAAGGAGCCGACTATCTCCTTTAACTTTTTTGCTGATGCTGGGTCGCGTTGGAGGCCTGAGCGGTCCTCCGCCTCGAGGGTACGGTTGAAGTCTCCTCGGAGGATGACGCAGTCCCCAGAATCGATGGAACTCAGCAGGGTGGACACCTTTTAGAATAGGCGCGACTGCATCACACCGCGCCTCGGAGCGTACACATTGATAAAGTGCAATGGTACACCATCCAGGCGCACAGCCCGGTGGAGCAGACGGCCGGGCACAATGTCTTGGATCCTTTCGATTTCTGGCTGGAAGGTCGGGGCCAACAGGATCGCCACTCCGCTAGAGTTGGAACTGAGGTGGCTCATATGGACCCCGCCCTGCCACTCCAGGAGCCAAGCAGACTCGTCCCCAGGGATGGTATGGGTTTCCTGCCGGAAACTCACCGCATATCCCCATCCCTGAGGACTGAGAGATTTGTATATCTGCGGAGAGAGCCCCTGCTACCGTTTAAATTTAGACAAACTATGGTAAGTTTCATGTCGGGAGCACTCTCGGTCTCTGCGCCAGTCCCCTTCCCGGGGAGAGCAGAGGTGTCCTCAACCGCACTATCCCGAAGAAAACTAGGAATAGTTTTTGCTCTCTGGTCCTGGGTGGTACCATCGCTACCCTGTAACCTACCATCTCCCGAAGGAGTGAGGCTGCTTCTCACTCTGATGTCACTCACCAGGACATCCAGGAAGGATTTCAGTTGTCGCCTATCATTCCACGACACAGCATTCCTCTTCCCCTTCTGCTTCCATCTGAGGATGGCAAGCAGGGGCTTCACCAGCCTCGGCATGCTAGACCAGCGAAGCGAGGCTAGTTTAGGCCGATGCTTTGCAGGCTCAAATGTGAGAATGAACTCTCTGATTTGATGCACAGGTATCAATGGGGAGTTGTCAGGAGGGGTGAGGATGTCCAATGTCTGGCTATCAAAGGAGTCTCCCTCCAGCCCCTCACTGCAAATAGATCCCTCATCTTCCTCCTCGTATGTTCTAATAGACGGCTGCACTTGTAACCCACACTGCGTAGCGGGTACCTCACTCATACCTGCCTGCTCCACCATCGCAGCAGTCTTATCCACAGTTACGACTATGGAGGGATAATCCCCGGGGACTCTCGCAGGCCATTAGTTGACGGGGTTGGCGTGCAGAGTATATCACCCTTCCCAGGAGACAGGTATGAAGGGGATCCCAGCACCTCTGGTCCGAGGGATCCACCGACAGCCGGATTCTGAGAATGAGAGAGCTTGGTCTCCTCTCTGCTCATATTAGTCAATACACTTGCCTCCAGGGAGGCGCTTACTACTAAGTCCTGGGAGGAGGGCTCCATGGCTGTCAGGCTAGTGCAGGAAGCAGGTCCTCATTGGGGACGAAAGGTTTAACGTGACCGAGGGCAATGCGTTGTGTGGGAGCTATCAGCAGCTCCATCTGTAAAAGGATGTTTTCCACTGTGATCCCCCTCCTGAGAGCCCGATGCAGCAACTCATCACTCCTCAGATAAAACTCTGCCTTCCGAAACTCTTTCCCGGTGGCCAAAATACCATCTTTCCCCACCAGGTCCTCCATGGCCGCGGCACACTTTTCCAGAGTTGTTCCAGGACACAAAATACATGGCACCCCTCAAGTTTTACTTTCACCGACCGAAATGGCAGTGTCCGAGGCTGGAGAGGCAGCGGCCTTTGCATAACTCCCTGAAGGCCTGCTACTCCCTGGGGACGGGTCCAATATGCTGGCAGTATGTCCGAATTGAGAAATATACAGTGGTGCTGGTTATAAAGTCCTGCAGCGAGTAGAGTAACTGGTGGGAAAAGTTTGTTCTGGACCGTGTCTTACTGGCTCAGTGCCAGAAATTCCAGCGCCAGGAAAGGCTCCATTGGTGCTGCAGAACTCTCAGGCCGTGAGAGGTCGAGACATCTCAACAGATGCTTCGGCTCCCACACTGAATGAGAATCACAGCGGCAGAGGTCGAAAGACATTGTCCCGATGTCAGTGGGGGGAACAATGGCGTTTGTCTCCGGGTTTTAGAGTGAAACGGCTCCTGGTGAGTTGCCAGCAGCCGCAGGTGGGTACTACACAGTTAGCAGCCGTCAACAAACCCAGTCCAAACTGGCAGAAAAACTCCAAATGATGCTTCCACACTAAAAGAGCCACTCACTCACATATCCAGGAGACATTTCGAACCCTCTCCAATGTATCTCACGACCTTCATACAGCAGTTTCTCTTCAATTTCTCCTGACTGAATCAGAACAGCTCCACGCTGTGTCTGACCCTGGGAGTGTGTGACGGGGCACGTACGCACCTTGGGACTGCTGGAGCTGCAGATTCCTTAGTGCGTCCTCCTCCGAGTATTCCTGGTATTCCTACCATAGAAGTTGATCCCCAGCAACGCTGTCTCAAGCTGCTCAATCTCAGATCCCCGCCTCTTTGTTGACCCCCTAGTGTACTCTGGACATAATAACCAGATGGGAGCCACAGCCAGAGGGAGCAGAACCCTCTCCGCCTCTCTGTCCAGGTGACCCAGAACGCTCGGAGCAAACCAGAATGCCTGTCCCCGGATCCCACCTGAGGGTGCAGTGGAATACATTCCATCCACACAAGGTGATGATCCGAGCACGACACCGGCCGCGTGGAGGACGCCGACACGCGGGTGACGTAAGCCCGAGAGATATACAGGCGGTCTATCCGGGAGCCTCCCTCTCCAGATCTTCTCGAGAAGGCGCTGGAGTCTGGGTGAAGATTCCGCCAGCTGTCCACCAAGTCAAAGGAGCCGACTATCTCCTTTAACTTTTTTGCTGATGCTGGGTCGCGTTGGAGGCCCGAGCTGTCCTCCGCCTCGAGGGTACGGTTGAAGTCTCCTCGGAGGATGACGCAGTCCCCAGAATCGATGGAACTCAGCAGGGTGGACAGCTTTTAGAATAGGCGCGACTGCATCACACCGCGCCTCGGAGCGTACACATTGATAAAGTGCAATGGTACACCATCCAGGCGCACAGCCCGGTGGAGCAGACGGCCGGGCACAATGTCTTGGATCCTTTCGATTTCTGGCTGGAAGGTCGGGGCCAACAGGATCGCCACTCCGCTAGAGTTGGAACTGAGGTGGCTCATATGGACCCCGCCCTGCCACTCCAGGAGCCAAGCAGACTCGTCCCCAGGGATGGTATGGGTTTCCTGCCGGAAACTCACCGCATATCCCCATCCCTGAGGACTGAGAGATTTGTATATCTGCGGAGAGAGCCCCTGCTACCGTTTAAATTTAGACAAACTATGGTAAGTTTCATGTCGGGAGCACTCTCGGTCTCTGCGCCAGTCCCCTTCCCGGGGAGAGCAGAGGTGTCCTCAACCGCACTATCCCGAAGAAAACTAGGAATAGTTTTTGCTCTCTGGTCCTGGGTGGTACCATCGCTACCCTGTAACCTACCATCTCCCGAAGGAGTGAGGCTGCTTCTCACTCTGATGTCACTCACCAGGACATCCAGGAAGGATTTCAGTTGTCGCCTATCATTCCACGACACAGCATTCCTCTTCCCCTTCTGCTTCCATCTGAGGATGGCAAGCAGGGGCTTCACCAGCCTCGGCATGCTACACCAGCGAAGCGAGGCTAGTTTAGGCCGATGCTTTGCAGGCTCAAATGTGAGAATGAACTCTCTGATTTGATGCACAGGTATCAATGGGGAGTTGTCAGGAGGGGTGAGGATGTCCAATGTCTGGCTATCAAAGGAGTCTCCCTCCAGCCCCTCACTGCAAATAGATCCCTCATCTTCCTCCTCGTATGTTCTAATAGACGGCTGCACTTGTAACCCTCACTGCGTAGCGGGTACCTCACTCATACCTGCCTGCTCCACCATCGCAGCAGTCTTATCCACAGTTACGACTATGGAGGGATAATCCCCGGGGACTCCCGCAGGCCATTAGTTGACGGGGTTGGCGTGCAGAGTATATCACCCTTCCCAGGAGACAGGTATGAAGGGGATCCCAGCACCTCTGGTCGGAGGGATCCACCGACAGCCGGATTCTGAGAATGAGAGAGCTTGGTCTCCTCTCTGCTCATATTAGTCAATACACTTGCCTCCAGGGAGGCGCTTACTACTAAGTCCTGGGAGGAGGGCTCCATGGCTGTCAGGCTAGTGCAGGAAGCAGGTCCTCATTGGGGACGAAAGGTTTAACGTGACCGAGGGCAATGCGTTGTGTGGGAGCTATCAGCAGCTCCATCTGTAAAAGGATGTTTTCCACTGTGATCCCCCTCCTGAGAGCCCGATGCAGCAACTCATCACTCCTCAGATAAAACTCTGCCTTCCGAAACTCTTTCCCGGTGGCCAAAATACCATCTTTCCCCACCAGGTCCTCCATGGCCGCGGCACACTTTTCCAGAGTTGTTCCAGGACACAAAATACATGGCACCCCTCAAGTTTTACTTTCACCGACCGAAATGGCAGTGTCCGAGGCTGGAGAGGCAGCGGCCTTTGCATAACTCCCTGAAGGCCTGCTACTCCCTGGGGACGGGTCCAATATGCTGGCAGTATGTCCGAATTGAGAAATATACAGTGGTGCTGGTTATAAAGTCCTGCAGCGAGTAGAGTAACTGGTGGGAAAAGTTTGTTCTGGACCGTGTCTTACTGGCTCAGTGCCAGAAATTCCAGCGCCAGGAAAGGCTCCATTGGTGCTGCAGAACTCTCAGGCCGTGAGAGGTCGAGACATCTCAACAGATGCTTCGGCTCCCACACTGAATGAGAATCACAGCGGCAGAGGTCGAAAGACATTGTCCCGATGTCAGTGGGGGGAACAATGGCGTTTGTCTCCGGGTTTTAGAGCGAAACGGCTCCTGGTGAGTTGCCAGCAGCCGCAGGTGGGTACTACACAGTTAGCAGCCGTCAACAAACCCAGTCCAAACTGGCAGAAAAACTCCAAATGATGCTTCCACACTAAAAGAGCCACTCACTCACATATCCAGGAGACATTTCGAACCCTCTCCAATGTATCTCACGACCTTCATACAGCAGTTTCTCTTCAATTTCTCCTGACTGAATCAGAACAGCTCCACGCTGTGTCTGACCCTGGGAGTGTGTGACGGGGCACGTACGCACCTTGGGACTGCTGGAGCTGCAGATTCCTTAGTGCGTCCTCCTCCGAGTATTCCTGGTATTCCTACCATAGAAGTTGATCCCCAGCAACGCTGTCTCAAGCTGCTCAATCTCAGATCCCCGCCTCTTTGTTGACCCCCTAGTGTACTCTGGACATAATAACCAGATGGGAGCCACAGCCAGAGGGAGCAGAACCCTCTCCGCCTCTCTGTCCCGGTGACCCAGAACGCTCGGAGCAAACCAGAATGCCTGTCCCCGGATCCCACCTGAGGGTGCAGTGGAATACATTCCATCCACACAAGGTGATGATCCGAGCACGACACCGGCCGCGTGGAGGACGCCGACACGCGGGTGACGTAAGCCCGAGAGATATACAGGCGGTCTATCCGGGAGCCTCCCTCTCCAGATCTTCTCGAGAAGGCGCTGGAGTCTGGGTGAAGATTCCGCCAGCTGTCCACCAAGTCAAAGGAGCCGACTATCTCCTTTAACTTTTTTGCTGATGCTGGGTCGCGTTGGAGGCCCGAGCTGTCCTCCGCCTCGAGGGTACGGTTGAAGTCTCCTCGGAGGATGACGCAGTCCCCAGAATCGATGGAACTCAGCAGGGTGGACAGCTTATAGAATAGGCGCGACTGCATCACACCGCGCCTCGGAGCGTACACATTGATAAAGTGCAATGGTACACCATCCAGGCGCACAGCCCGGTGGAGCAGACGGCCGGGCACAATGTCTTGGATCCTTTCGATTTCTGGCTGGAAGGTCGGGGCCAACAGGATCGCCACTCCGCTAGAGTTGGAACTGAGGTGGCTCATATGGACCCCGCCCTGCCACTCCAGGAGCCAAGCAGACTCGTCCCCAGGGATGGTATGGGTTTCCTGCCGGAAACTCACCGCATATCCCCATCCCTGAGGACTGAGAGATTTGTATATCTGCGGAGAGAGCCCCTGCTACCGTTTAAATTTAGACAAACTATGGTAAGTTTCATGTCGGGAGCACTCTCGGTCTCTGCGCCAGTCCCCTTCCCGGGGAGAGCAGAGGTGTCCTCAACCGCACTATCCCGAAGAAAACTAGGAATAGTTTTTGCTCTCTGGTCCTGGGTGGTACCATCGCTACCCTGTAACCTACCATCTCCCGAAGGAGTGAGGCTGCTTCTCACTCTGATGTCACTCACCAGGACATCCAGGAAGGATTTCAGTTGTCGCCTATCATTCCACGACACAGCATTCCTCTTCCCCTTCTGCTTCCATCTGAGGATGGCAAGCAGGGGCTTCACCAGCCTCGGCATGCTAGACCAGCGAAGCGAGGCTAGTTTAGGCCGATGCTTTGCAGGCTCAAATGTGAGAATGAACTCTCTGATTTGATGCACAGGTATCAATGGGGAGTTGTCAGGAGGGGTGAGGATGTCCAATGTCTGGCTATCAAAGGAGTCTCCCTCCAGCCCCTCACTGCAAATAGATCCCTCATCTTCCTCCTCGTATGTTCTAATAGACGGCTGCACTTGTAACCCACACTGCGTAGCGGGTACCTCACTCATACCTGCCTGCTCCACCATCGCAGCAGTCTTATCCACAGTTACGACTATGGAGGGATAATCCCCGGGGACTCCCGCAGGCCATTAGTTGACGGGGTTGGCGTGCAGAGTATATCACCCTTCCCAGGAGACAGGTATGAAGGGGATCCCAGCACCTCTGGTCCGAGGGATCCACCGACAGCCGGATTCTGAGAATGAGAGAGCTTGGTCTCCTCTCTGCTCATATTAGTCAATACACTTGCCTCCAGGGAGGCGCTTACTACTAAGTCCTGGGAGGAGGGCTCCAGGGCTGTCAGGCTAGTGCAGGAAGCAGGTCCTCATTGGGGACGAAAGGTTTAACGTGACCGAGGGCAATGCGTTGTGTGGGAGCTATCAGCAGCTCCATCTGTAAAAGGATGTTTTCCACTGTGATCCCCCTCCTGAGAGCCCGATGCAGCAACTCATCACTCCTCAGATAAAACTCTGCCTTCCGAAACTCTTTCCCGGTGGCCAAAATACCATCTTTCCCCACCAGGTCCTCCATGGCCGCGGCACACTTTTCCAGAGTTGTTCCAGGACACAAAATACATGGCACCCCTCAAGTTTTACTTTCACCGACCGAAATGGCAGTGTCCGAGGCTGGAGAGGCAGCGGCCTTTGCATAACTCCCTGAAGGCCTGCTACTCCCTGGGGACGGGTCCAATATGCTGGCAGTATGTCCGAATTGAGAAATATACAGTGGTGCTGGTTATAAAGTCCTGCAGCGAGTAGAGTAACTGGTGGGAAAAGTTTGTTCTGGACCGTGTCTTACTGGCTCAGTGCCAGAAATTCCAGCGCCAGGAAAGGCTCCATTGGTGCTGCAGAACTCTCAGGCCGTGAGAGGTCGAGACATCTCAACAGATGCTTCGGCTCCCACACTGAATGAGAATCACAGCGGCAGAGGTCGAAAGACATTGTCCCGATGTCAGTGGGGGGAACAATGGCGTTTGTCTCCGGGTTTTAGAGCGAAACGGCTCCTGGTGAGTTGCCAGCAGCCGCAGGTGGGTACTACACAGTTAGCAGCCGTCAACAAACCCAGTCCAAACTGGCAGAAAAACTCCAAATGATGCTTCCACACTAAAAGAGCCACTCACTCACATATCCAGGAGACATTTCGAACCCCCTCCAATGTATCTCACGACCTTCATACAGCAGTTTCTCTTCAATTTCTCCTGACTGAATCAGAACAGCTCCACGCTGTGTCTGACCCTGGGAGTGTGTGACGGGGCACGTACGCACCTTGGGACTGCTGGAGCTGCAGATTCCTTAGTGCGTCCTCCTCCGAGTATTCCTGGTATTCCTACCATAGAAGTTGATCCCCAGCAACGCTGTCTCAAGCTGCTCAATCTCAGATCCCCGCCTCTTTGTTGACCCCCTAGTGTACTCTGGACATAATAACCAGATGGGAGCCACAGCCAGAGGGAGCAGAACGCTCGGAGCAAACCAGAATGCCTGTCCCCAGATCCCACCTGAGGGTGCAGTGGAATACATTCCATCCACACAAGGTGATGATCCGAGCACGACACCGGCCGCGTGGAGGACGCCGACACGCGGGTGACGTAAGCCCGAGAGATATACAGGCGGTCTATCCGGGAGCCTCCCTCTCCAGATCTTCTCGAGAAGGCGCTGGAGTCTGGGTGAAGATTCCGCCAGCTGTCCACCAAGTCAAAGGAGCCGACTATCTCCTTTAACTTTTTTGCTGATGCTGGGTCGCGTTGGAGGCCCGAGCTGTCCTCCGCCTCGAGGGTACGGTTGAAGTCTCCTCGGAGGATGACGCAGTCCCCAGAATCGATGGAACTCAGCAGGGTGGACAGCTTTTAGAATAGGCGCGACTGCATCACACCGCGCCTCGGAGCGTACACATTGATAAAGTGCAATGGTACACCATCCAGGCGCACAGCCCGGTGGAGCAGACGGCCGGGCACAATGTCTTGGATCCTTTCGATTTCTGGCTGGAAGGTCGGGGCCAACAGGATCGCCACTCCGCTAGAGTTGGAACTGAGGTGGCTCATATGGACCCCGCCCTGCCACTCCAGGAGCCAAGCAGACTCGTCCCCAGGGATGGTATGGGTTTCCTGCCGGAAACTCACCGCATATCCCCATCCCTGAGGACTGAGAGATTTGTATATCTGCGGAGAGAGCCCCTGCTACCGTTTAAATTTAGACAAACTATGGTAAGTTTCATGTCGGGAGCACTCTCGGTCTCTGCGCCAGTCCCCTTCCCGGGGAGAGCAGAGGTGTCCTCAACCGCACTATCCCGAAGAAAACTAGGAATAGTTTTTGCTCTCTGGTCCTGGGTGGTACCATCGCTCCCCTGTAACCTACCATCTCCCGAAGGAGTGAGGCTGCTTCTCACTCTGATGTCACTCACCAGGACATGCAGGAAGGATTTCAGTTGTCGTCTATCATTCCACGACTCAGCATTCTTCTTCCCCTTCTTCTTCCATCTGAGGACGGCAAGCAGGGGCTTCACCAGCCTTGGCATGCTAGACCAGCGATGCGAGGCTAGTTTATGCCGATGCTTTGCAGGCTCAAATGTGAGAATGAACTCTCAGATTTGATGCACAGGTATCAATGGGGATTTGTCAGGAGGGGTGTGGATGTCCAGTGTCTGGCTATCAAAGGAGTCTCCCTCCAGCCCCTCACTGCAAATAGATTCCCCATCTTCCTCCTCGTATGTTCTAATAGACGGCTGCACTTGTAACCCACACTGCGTAGCGGGTACCTCACTCATACCTGCCTGCTCCACAATCGCATCAGTCCCATCCACAGTTACGACAATGGAGGGATAATCCCCGGGGACTCCCGCAGGCCATTAATTGATGGGGTTGGCGTCCAGAGTATATCACCCTTCCCAGGAGACAGGTATGAAGGGGATCCCAGCACCTCTGGTCCGAGGGATCCACCAACAGCCGGATTCTGAGAATGAGAGAGCTTGGTCTCCTCTCTGCTCATATTAGTCAATACACTTGCCTCCAGGGAGGCGCTTGCTACTAAGTCCTGGGAGGAGGGCTCCAGGGCTGTCAGGCTAGTGCAGGAAGCAGGTCCTCATTGGGGACGAAAGGTGTAACGTGACCGAGGGCAATGCGGTGTGTGGGAGCTATCAGCAGCTCCATCTGTAAAAGGATGTTTTCCACTGTGATCCCCCTCCTGAGAGCCCGATGCAGCAACTCATCACCCCTCAGATAAAACTCTGCCTTCCGAAACTCTTTCCCGGTGGCCAAAATACCATCTTTCCCCACCAGGTCCTCCATGGCCGCGGCACACTTTTCCAGAGTTGTTCCAGGACACAAAATACATGGCACCCCCAAGTTTTACTTTCACCGACCGAAATGGCAGTGTCCAAGGCTGGAGAGGCAGCGGCCTTTGCATAACTCCCTGAAGGCCTGCTACTCCCTGGGGACGGATCCGATATGCTGGCAGTATGTCCGAATTGAGAAATATACGGTGGTGCTGGTTATAAAGTCCTGCAGCGAGTAGAGTAACTGGTGGGAAAAGTTTGTTCTGGACCGTGTCTTACTGGCTCAGTGCCAGAAATTCCAGCGCCAGGAAAGGCTCCATTGGTGCTGCAGAACTCTCAGGCCGTGAGAGGTCGAGACATCTCAACAGATGCTTCGGCTCCCACACTGAACGAGAATCACAGCGGTTGAGGTCGAAAGACATTGTCCCGATGTCAGTGGGGGGAACAATGGCGTTTGTCTCCGGGTTTTAGAGCGAAACGGCTCCTGGTGAGTTGCCAGCAGCCGCAGGTGGGTACTACACAGTTAGCAGCCGTCAACAAACCCAGTCCAAACTGGCAGAAAAACTCCAAATGATGCTTCCACACTAAAAGAGCCACTCACTCACATATCCAGGAGACATTTCGAACCCCCTCCAATGTATCTCACGACCTTCATACAGCAGTTTCTCTTCAATTTCTCCTGACTGAATCAGAACAGCTCCACGCTGTGTCTGACCCTGGGAGTGTGTGACGGGGCACGTACGCACCTTGGGACTGCTGGAGCTGCAGATTCCTTAGTGCGTCCTCCTCCGAGTATTCCTGGTATTCCTACCATAGAAGTTGATCCCCAGCAACGCTGTCTCAAGCTGCTCAATCTCAGATCCCCGCCTCTTTGTTGACCCCCTAGTGTACTCTGGACATAATAACCAGATGGGAGCCACAGCCAGAGGGAGCAGAACCCTCTCTGCCTCTCTGTCCAGGTGACCCAGAACGCTCGGAGCAAACCAGAATGCCTGTCCCCGGATCCCACCTGAGGGTGCAGTGGAATACATTCCATCCACACAAGGTGATGATCCGAGCACGACACCGGCCGCGTGGAGGACGCCGACACGCGGGTGACGTAAGCCCGAGAGATATACAGGCGGTTTATCCGGGAGCCTCCCTCTCCAGATCTTCTCGAGAAGGCGCTGGAGTCTGGGTGAAGATTCCGCCAGCTGTCCACCAAGTCAAAGGAGCCAACTATCTCCTTTAACTTTTTTGCTGATGCTGGGTCGCGTTGGAGGCCCGAGGGGTCCTCCGCCTCGAGGGTACAGTGGAAGTCTCCCCGGAGGATGACGCAGTCCCCAGGATCGATGGAACTCAGCAGGGTGGACAGCTTATAGATTAGGCGTGACTGCATCACACCGCGCCTCGGAGCGTACACATTGATAAAGTGCAATGGTACACCATCCAGGCGCACAGCCCGGTGGAGCAGACGGCCGGGCACAATGACTTGGATCCTTTCGATTTCTGGCTGGAAGGTCGGGACCAACAGGATCGCCACTCCGCTAGAGTTGGAACTGAGGTGGCTCATGTGGACCCCGCCCTGCCACTCCAGGAGCCAAGCAGACTCGTCCCCAGGGATGGTATGGGTTTCCTGCCGGAAACTCACTGCATATCCCCATCCCTGAGGACTGAGAGATTTGTATATCTGCAGAGAGAGCCCCTGCTACCGTTTAAATTTAGACAAACTATGGTAAGTTTCATGTCGGGAGCACTCTCGGTCTCTGCGCCAGTACCCTTCCTGGGGAGAGCAGAGGTGTCCTCAACCACACTATCCCGAAGAAAACTAGGAATAGTTTTTGCTCTCTGGGCCCGGGTGGTACCATCGCTACCCTGTAACCTACCATCTCCCGAAGGAGTGAGGCTGCTTCTCACTCTGATGTCACTCACCAGGACATCCAGGAAGGATTTCAGTTGTCGCCTATCATTCCACGACACAGCATTCTTCTTCCCCTTCTTCTTCCATCTGAGGATGGCAAGCAGGGGCTTCACCAGCCTCGGCATGCTAGACCAGCGAAGCGAGGCTAGTTTAGGCCGATGCTTTGCAGGCTCAAATGTGAGAATGAACTCTCTGATTTGATGCACAGGTATCAATGGGGAGTTGTCAGGAGGGGTGAGGATATCCAATGTCTGGATATCAAAGGAGTCTCCCTCCAGCCCCTCACTGCAAATAGATCCCTCATCTTCCTCCTCGTATGTTCTAATAGACGGCTGCACTTGTAACCCACACTGCGTAGCGGGTACCTCACTCATACCTGCCTGCTCCACCATCGCAGCAGTCTTTTCCACAGTTACGACTATGGAGGGATAATCCCCGGGGACTCCCGCAGGCCATTAGTTGACGGGGTTGGCGTGCAGAGTATATCACCCTTCCCAGGAGACAGGTATGAAGGGGATCCCAGCACCTCTGGTCCGAGGGATCCACCGACAGCCGGATTCTGAGAATGAGATAGCTTGGTCTCCTCTCTGCTCATATTAGTCAATACACTTGCCTCCAGGGAGGCGCTTACTACTAAGTCCTGGGAGGAGGGCTCCAGGGCTGTCAGGCTAGTGCAGGAAGCAGGTCCTCATTGGGGACGAAAGGTTTAACGTGACCGAGGGCAATGCGTTGTGTGGGAGCTATCAGCAGCTCCATCTGTAAAAGGATGTTTTCCACCGTGATCCCCCTCCTGAGAGCCCGATGCCCCAACTCATCACTCCTCAGATAAAACTCTGCCTTCCGAAACTCTTTCCCGGTGGCCAAAATACCATCTTTCCCCACCAGGTCCTCCATGGCCGCGGCACACTTTTCCAGAGTTGTTCCAGGACACAAAATACATGGCACCCCCAAGTTTTACTTTCACCGACCGAAATGGCAGTGTCCGAGGCTGGAGAGGCAGCGGCCTTTGCATAACTCCCTGAAGGCCTGCTACTCCCTGGGGACGGGTCCAATATGCTGGCAGTATGTCCGAATTGAGAAATATACAGTGGTGCTGGTTATAAAGTCCTGCAGCGAGTAGAGTAACTGGTGGGAAAAGTTTGTTCTGGACCGTGTCTTACTGGCTCAGTGCCAGAAATTCCAGCGCCAGGAAAGGCTCCATTGGTGCTGCAGAACTCTCAGGCCGTGAGAGGTCGAGACATCTCAACAGATGCTTCGGCTCCCACACTGAACGAGAATCACAACGGTAGAGGTCGAAAGACATTGTCCCGATGTCAGTGGGGGGAACAATGGCGTTTGTCTCCGGGTTTTAGGGCTCCTGGTGAGTTGCCAGCAGCTGCAGGTGGGTACTACACAGTTAGCAGCCGTCAACAAACCCAGTCCAAACTCCAAATGAAGCTTCCACACTAAAAGAGCCACTCACTCACATATCCAGGAGACATTTCGAACCACCTCCAATGTATCTCACGACCTTAATACAGCAGTTTCTCTTCAATTTCTCCTGACTGAATCAGAACAGCTCCACGCTGTGTCTGACCCTGGGAGTGTGTGATGGGACAGTGTGGAGGGAGATTCACTCTGTGTCTGACCCTGGGAGTGTGTGATGGGACGGTGTGGGGGGAGATTCACTCTGTGTCTGACCCTGGGAGTGTGTAATGGGACGGTGTGGAGGGAGATTCACTCTGTGTCTGACCCTGGGAGTGTGTGATGGGACAGTGTGGAGGGAGATTCACTCTGTGCCTGACCCCGGGAGTGTGTGATGGGACAGTGTGGAGGGAGATTCACTCTCTGACTGATCCTGGGAGTGTGTGATGGGACAGTGTGGAGGGAGATTCACTCTCTATCTGATCCTGGGAGTGTGTGATGTGATGGTGTGGAGGGAGATTCACTCTGTGTCTGACCCCGGGAGTGTGTGATGGGACAGTGTTGGAGTTTCACTCTGTGTCTGACCCTGGGCGTGTGCGATGGGACAGTGTGGGGGGAGATTCACTCTGTGTTTGACTGAGGGAGTCTATGGTGGGATGGTGTGGAGTGAGATTCACTCTGTGTCTGACCCCGGGGGTGTGTGATAGGACAGTATGGAGGGAGAATTACTCTGTGCCTGACCCGAGGAGTGTGTGATGGGACAGAGTGGAGGGAGATTCACTCTGTGTCTGACCCCAGGAGTGTGTGATTGGGACGGTGTGGAGGGAGATTCACTCTGTGTCTGACCCTGGGAGTGTGTGATGGGACAGTGTGGAGGGAGATTCACTCTGTGTCTGACCCTGGGAGTGTGTGATGGGACAGTGTGGAGGGAGATTCACTCTGTGTCTGCCCCTGGGAGTGTGTGATGGGACAGTGTGGAGGGAGATTCACTCTGTGTCTGACCCTGGGAGTGTGTGATGGGACAGTGTGGAGGGAAATTCAATCTGTGTCTGCCCCTGGGAGTGTGTGATGGGATGGTGTGGAGGGAGATTCACTCTGTGTCTGACTTCGGGAGTGTGTGATGGGATGGTGTGGAGGGATCTTCACTCTGTGTCTCACCCCGGGAATGTGTGATGGGACAGTGCGGAGGTAATTTCACTTTCCCATAATCCTTTTGTGTGACCTTGGAGTTATGAGAATGTACTACCTATTTCCACAGAAGCTCCTGTTTGATTGGGTGGTATGACTTGTTATTACTTCTCCACTCCCTGTTCCCTGCAGACTATTGCTGAGTCAGTTATTTTCCTGTGTTGAGTTATCGCAGTTGCATCTTGGAATCAAAGGCTCACCAGATGTTTGCCTGGGAGCACTGTCAATCTGTAATCTCTGAAAAATTTGCACAATATCAATAAAGGACTCTCAGTTTGAATTTGAAATCAGTATTTATGCTTTGTACAGGACTGGAACAGGCCCTTTGGCTCACCGTATATGTGTTGTAGACATTTGCTGATCCTATCCACCAGAACTCTGCCTTTCTTTCAGACAGATGCAGACTCCTCACCCCCCCCCACCCACTGATCCGTCTCATTCCCTGCTCCCTCTTTCTCTCCCCCCCCCCCCCGCAGCTGGGAGTGCATGGGAGGGGCTGAGAAGTAAGGATGGAGCAGTAATATTTTCTTTGGCGCCTTCCTGCTGTAATTGCCTCAGACTGCATGTCCGTCTGGTAAAATGATCAGAGACAGCAGCGCCGATGTTGAGCAGGCTGAGGCATGCTGACACATCAATCTGAGTGAATTCCCTCAACCCAGGTCCCATCCCATCCTCGATCCTTCCCGCTCCTCCTCACCTGCCTGAGTGGCATTTCTAAAGGGTGCACATTTCAGTCACTGCGCCAAAGGTGGCGGGACTGTGTGTTCAGGGGGATGTTGAAAGGGGTGCCACTCAAGCGGGCTGCTTTGCCCCATGTGGTGTTGAGCTTCTCGAGTTGTTAGAACCGCACACGCCCAGGCAAGTGGGGAGTGTTCCATCACACTCCTGCCCTGTCAATGTGTACACACGGGTATGAGGCAGTGCTGTAGACTTCACGCACACAGGCACGTACAGATGTATTCACACAAAACACGTGTGCAAAATGTACGCGCGCACAGCCACATTCACACACGTGGAAAAACCGCACAACGAGCACAAAATGCATGCACACCGACAGACACAAAGCATATTCGGTGCACAAAGATGGAAAGCACAGGAATGACAGTCCCTGACTGTACCAGGAATGTGCCGTGATAGATCTCCCTTACCCCAGTGGGCAGTTAGAAGGTCCAGCATTTTGTGATATGGAGAAAGACTGGCCTTGTACATACTCCTGGGTTGTCTGGAGATGACAATCACTCGTTCAGTCAGGCCCCCCCCCCCCCCCGTTTCCCACGCTAGGTGAATGTTGTAGGGATAGGTGACGGACAAGACACCATGTCTGAAAAGAGACAGGCTTATTCCCAGTCCTGTCAGGCAACAGAGAGACACTAGGCGGGATGGAGTGACGGGTGATAGATCACTTGCTGCCAGAGGTGTGAAAGTGAGGGTGGGGGGGGTGGAATTCAGGGAAGGTATCTGGAACTTGGGAACTTGAAGGTTAGAGAGGAGAGGGAGGGATGTCGAGGCTGGAGGGAATCACAAAAATGGAGAGGAGCCAAGGAGGTTTACAGAGATGGGGAGTGGTGTAGCACAGGGAGCGCTCATGGAGAAGCAACATTCTGAAGAAAGTACTAAACTGACAATTATGATCTCCAGTTTTCGATTCCTCAACTCTGGGGGCGGGGGAAGTATCTCTGTGACCCTCTCCCATCCTGACACCTCTGCTGTCACTGTGACCCTTGCCTCCCCTGTGACCCCTGCCTCTGCTACAACCACCCCCCCCCGCCCCCACCGGCCATCTTTCTAACCTCCTCAGGCCTCCTACACCTTACCATCTCAATGACCTCCTGTCCCCACCCCCCTGGTCTCTGTGACTCCTCCCTCACCTCTATCCCTCCCTATCTCTGACCCTTGCTGGCCCCTACACCCCTCTGACTCTGCCCTAAGAAGTCAATTTTAATGTAATGCTCACATGTACAGTGAGGTACAGGTAGGATGACTAACTTGCTTGTAGCAGCTACACAGGAACATGTAGCTTGAGCCGGTTGGTTCAAGAACCTGATAGGGGAGATCTTTGATAATGGATGTTGCCTTCCTGACATTCAGCATATTCCCCTTGACCCTCAGGATCTTGTATAGATGCACTGCAGAAAGCACTCTGTCTGGATACTGGATAGTTCCATGACTCGGTACAGCAACTACTCTGCCTGGGACTGCAGGAAACGGCAGAGGTGAGAACCCAGCTCAGCACATCACAGAAACCAGCCTCTTCCCCCCCCCCCGACTTAATCTGTGCTTCTTCGTGCCTCAGTAAAATCGCCAGCATAATCAAAGATCCCACAAAGATAGCAATGTTCACAAGAAAAACTGAAATTTAACAGATACAAAATGGTTAAAGGGAAGTAGCTGTTCCTGAACCTGGTGGTGTGGGACTTCTGCCCGACGGGAGCTGTGAGAAGATGGGATGGCCCGGATGGTGGGGATCTCTGATGACGGACGTTGTCTTCTTGAGGCAAGACCTCCTGTAGATACTACCGATGGTGGGGAGGGAGGGATGTGTCCGTGATATATTGGGCAGAGTCCATGACTTCTTGCAGCTTCTTACATTCCTGCAATACAGACTGGAATGTTATCAGTTAGGGCGCTTCCAACAGTACATCTGCAGAAGTTCTGAGTTTATGGTGACAAGCTGAACATCCTTAACCTTTAAGGACCTGTCTATTACTGAGACTCTCGATTCATGAGAATAGTCTTGTAATTCTGGAGTGGTGGAAGACTGAGAGGGAAAAAGCAGGAGTGGATGGAAGAAAGGGAGAGAGAAAAATAGGGAGATATATAGGTGAGGGGAGAGATTTTCAGTCCTCACACAGTCTGCTATGAACAACAAAACAAGCTCTTCTTCCATCACATCTGGTGCTCAAGGTTCTTGTTTTTACAGTCCTAGGCAAGCGCTGTGTGTGGGGGGGGGGCGGAGGGGGGAGGGAATCAGTCACGCTATTCACACCAGCCTCTGATTGACAAGGGTTGTCTTTGAGGCTGAGCGGTGATGGCAGATGGAAAGGAGCTGAACCTTGATGACCTCACTTGTAAGTATTACAACAGAGAATAAGGCTGGAAGGCAGGAGATTAGAGGAGAAAGGTAATAGGGGTGGGTGGGGGGCAAGCATGTTTCTCCCTCACAGAACAAGTTATGGTCAACCAAACTACTGGATCTTGTGTGCAATCATTATTGGGCTGATATGGTGTGACCATGCCTTCCCAGGGTACGGCAACTACTCCAACCAAGACTGTGCAAGACTTTGGAGGAAGTAGAATCAGGTTTATCAAAGACCACCACTATCCAGGCCATGCTGTCTTCTCACTATTACTAACAGGCAGGTACAGTATGCAAGACGAGGTACATATGACAATATGATGATTATGGCATCTGTCTGTCTCAAAGGACAATGGAAGTGGCATTGGAGTCATCTCTGCAGGGCACAAGCTTGGGTGGAAGGTATGGAGATCCTGAGATGCCCAGTCATCAAGATCCCCCTCTCTGCCTCACCAGTCTAGCCCAAAGGAAAGCTTTATGAAGTAATACGTTTGACACCACCTTGGCTGCAGGAGCTGTTGGAAGTTTGCTCAATGACATCCAACCCCCTTAGGGGCTCGACTCCACATTCGCTGTCTGGGTTTACTCCTGAGGCTGCCAACAAGGCAGGGGGGATATTTACCCAGAGCTGGAGATCTGGTTCCTGAGCACCAGGGTGTGTCCACACACAGGTGGGTCTGTGTGCTACGTGTACAGGGGTCAGACCTCCTCAATGTCCTCTAGACTCCTCGGCCTGAGTCCGAAAGTTTCCGTGTGTCGCCAGTGAGGAGGCACAACATGAGGCTTGCTGTTGGAGAGGCCATGTCCTGGTAGGGAGAGACTTACAAATTCAGCTCTCCTTTTCGCGAGACTGCTAGCCAGTACATGGTGGAAGTTGAAAGTGAGAGTGACAATCACTGCCCACTATACTATCATACTAGATGCATCACAACAACCATTTTGTCACCATACTCTTCCCCCTAGATCCTAACCCTAACCCCATTCTACTGTATCCATACCTCTCATAATCTTATAAACTTGTATCATGTCTACTCTCAACTTCTTCGCCACTCCAGAGAAAACAACCCGAGTTTGTCTAACGCTCATGCTCTAATCCGGGCAGCATCCTAGTGAACCCCTTCAGTAAAGCCTCCCCAAAGCCCCCACACCCTTCCTGTAATAAGGAGCCCGGAATGTGTCATTTGACCAGAGTTTTATGCAGCTGCAACATTACTTTCTGACTCTTGAACCTTAACGGATGAAGGCATGTGTGCTGTATGCCTTCTTTACTGCCCTATCAACCTGTGCAGACAGTTTCGGGGAGCTATGGACTTGGACCCCAATGCTCCCAAGGGTCTTGTCATTAACCCAATTGGTTCCCACCCTTGTCCTAATGATGTGCCGAATTAATCCTCCCCTAATGTGTGGGTGAGGGTTAGGATCTGGGGGGAGAATATTGGTATTAGGATTAGGTTATTATTGTCAGATGTACCAAGATACAGTGAAAATTTGTCTCACATACTGTTCATACAGATCAGATCATTACACAGTGCATTGAGGTAGAACAAGATGAAACAATAACAATGCAGAATAAAGTGTAACAGCTACAGAGAAAGTGCGGTGCAGGTAAATAGGGTGCAAAGTCATAATGAGATGGATTGTGAGGCGAAATATATCTTACCAGGAGGCTCCCCAAAATCTTGTAACAGCAGGGTAGAATTTGTCCTTGATCTAGTGGTTTGTGCCTTTAGGCTTTTGCATCTTCTGCCCGATGGGAGGTGGGGGGAGAAGAGGGAAGGTCTGGGGTGGGTGGGGTATTTGATTATTCTGGCTGCTTCACTGAGGCTGTGAGAAGTGTAGACAGAGTCCATGGAGGGGAGGCTGATTTCCCACACAATACACCAAGTGAGGCCTGACTAAGGTTTTATACAGCTGCAATGTGATTTCCTGGGTGTTAACACTTTGGCTGACCTGACCTGGGCCCAGCAAAGATACTAGGAGGTTTGGCCTGCCACGGAACACTCTACCAAACATAGTCATAGTCATACTTTATTGATCCCGAGGGAAATTGGTTTTGTTACAGTTGCACCATAAATAATAAATAGTAATAAAACCATAAATAGTTAAATAGTAATATGTAAATTATGCCAGGAAATAAGTCCAGGACCAGCCTATTGGCTCAGGGTGTCTGACCCTCCAAGGGAGGAGTTGCAAAGTTTGATGGCCACAGGCAGGAATGACTTCCTATGACGCTCTGTGTTGCATCTCGGTGGAATGAGTCTCTGGCTGAATGTACTCCTGTGCCCAACCAGTCCATTATGTAGTGGATGGGAGACAAACTTCTAAAAATTTACTGTTAGAAGTGTCCTGACTGGTTGCATTGCATTGGTACGGCAATTTGAATGTGCAGGAATGTAGGAAATTCAAAGTAAATTTATTATCAGAGTGCGTATATGTTACCATATACTACCTCGAGATTCATTTTCTGGCAGATATTTACAGAAAAATGTGCAAGCAAAGACAAATAAAGAAATAATATTGAGCACGCGGGTTGTAAAGAGACCTTGAAAGTGAGTCTGTGGGTGATAGACTCAGTTTGGACTGTGGTGAGTGAAGTTATCCAGGCCGGTTCAGAGCCTGATGATTTCAGGGTGAAAATTGTTCCTGAACCTAGTGGTACCTCCTGCCCAATAATAGTAGCAGGAAGAGAGCATGGCCCGGATGGTGGGGTCCTTGGTAATTGTGCTCAGTGGTTGGGGAGGGCTTTGCCTGTGATTGACTGGCCTTTATCCACCACTTTCTGTAGACTTTCCTGTTCCTGGGTTTTCGTGTTTCCATACCAGGCTGTTAGGACACTCTCCACTGTGTATGCAAGTTTGTCAAAGTTTTTGATGACATACTGAATCTACTAAGAAAATTCGACATGCCACAGGCTGTCTCTCTCCCTAAAAAGGGGAAAAAGTTGTCCCCTTTCACAGTGAGAGGGGAGATATAACAAAACAACTCACTAATTTATGGTAACACACATCAAAGTTGCTGGTGAACGCAGCAGGCCAGGCAGCATCTCTAGGAAGAGGTGCAGTCGACGTTTCAGGCCAAGACCCTTCGTCAGGACTAACTGAAGGAAGAGTGAGTAAGGGATTTGAAAGTGGGAGGGGGAGGGGGAGATCCAAAATGATAGGAGAAGACAGGAGGGGGAGGGATAGAGCCAAGAGCTGGACAGGTGATAGGCAAAAGGGGATACGAGAGGATTATGGGACAGGAGGTCCGGGGAGAAAGACAAGTGGGGGGGACCCAGAGGATGGGCAAGAGGTATATTCAGAGGGACAGAGGGAGAAAAAGGAGAGTGAGAGAAAGAATGTGTGCATAAAAATGAGTAACAGATGGGGTACGAGGGGGAGGTGGGGCCTTAGCAGAAGTTTGAGAAGTCAATGTTCATGCCATCAGGTTGGAGGCTACCCAGACGGAATATAAGGTGTTGTTCCTCCAACCTGAGTGTGGCTTCATCTTCTCCTGATCTCTCCTATCATTTTGGATCTCCCCCTCCCCCTCCCACTTTCAAATCTCTTACTCACTCTTCCTTCAGTTAGTCCTGACGAAGGGTCTCAGCCTGAAACGTCGACTGCGCCTCTTCCTACAGATGCTGCCTGGCCTGCTGCGTTCACCAGCAACTTTGATGTGTGTTGCCTGAATTTCCTGCATCTGCAGAATTCCTGTTGTTTGCACTAATTTATGGTGTTAAGTCTGTCATGCCACTTTTTTTTCTGAGTGCTCTGCCTGGAGAATCGGCAACAATCTCTAACCCACCAACGGGAGAGAGCACAATATGCCGAGTACAGAGACTCCAGCAGCTGATCTGCTGTTCTGTTCTGTCCCATGATGCTTCAGTTGGCGGCACTGGCTGAGAATCTGCCCGTCCACAGGGCCGCGAAACTTCAGAGCCCCAAAGGCATGTTTGTTTGCTAGGCAGTGTCCTTGGGATATCAAAAAGCGGCCGGCCAGGAGAGGGTCCCACCACCGCAAAGAACTGAAGTCTTGAGTGTAACTCCAAGTCACGGTCTTCAACAGAACCTCATCTACCCTGAAAGGGAAAAGGAGAGACATCAAAGATAGAAATTAATATGTTTTCATCGATGAACACAAAGGAGTCGCAGTTTAACACCATCATCCTCCACCTCCTTATTGTCACGTGTACTGAGATGCATTGTCGATGCTGTATCCTCTGTCCTGTCCCACCTGGAAAATGGCGTCTCATATGCCACGTTGCTGTTTGTAGACTTTAATTTGGCGTTTAACACCATTGCACCCCAGAAATTGGTAGGGAGACTGTCCTTACTGGGCCTCAACACCTCCTTCTGTAACTGGATCCTGGAATTCTTAACAGTAATGCCACAGTCAGTCTGTGGGCAGCAACGTGTCTAGTCCCATTATGCTGAATACTGGTGTTCACCAGGGCTGTGTGCTCAGCCTGCTGCTGTTCACACTGCTGACACATGACTGTCGCAGGATTCAGCTCAAACTGCATCATCAGGTTGGCAGATGACGCAAGAGTGGTCGGCCTCATCAACAATGATGGTGAGTCGGAGTACAGAGAGGAAGTGGAGCGGCTGGTGGACCGGTGTGAGAAGAGCAACCTAAGCCTGAACGTGGGGAAGACCAAGGAAATGATTGTGGACTTTAGGAAGGTGCAGAGGAGCCATTTTCCTCTGTGAGTACATGGCTCCTCCATAGAGAGAGTTAAGTGCACCAAGTTCCTGGGAGTTCACATCACAGATTACCTCACCTGGTCCCTCAATAGCAGCTCCCTGAACAAGAAGGCATAGCAGCACTTTCACTTCCAGGGCAAATTGAGGCAAGCGAGGCAGGCATTCCACACCCCCCCCCCCGCCGCCAACCTTAACTGAGTTTTACAGCATCACCATTGAGAGCGTCCTGACAAGTTGCATCTCCATCTGGTATGGGAGCAGTTGAATATCAGACCAAATGTCACCATAAAGGACTGTGAGAACAGCTGAGAGGATCATAGGGGTCTTCCTGCCATGCATCAGGGACATTTATCAGGAGTACTGGGTACGCAGGACCCTTAGTGTTGTTAAGAATCCCATCCATCCAGCATCCTCTTTGACTTTCTACCATCAGGCAGGAGATTTGATGCATAAAACCAATAACAGTCAGATTGGGAAACAGTTTCTTCCCCTAGGCTATTAGGCTTCTGAACACCCTGCTGCATCACATTCGTAGTGTCACTGGATAATTTGTTCTGTACCATACAATATTTAATTTATGCACTTTTCTTTGTTTATCTAATGCGTAATTCACATGTAGATTTAATTCTTACTTACCTAATTTATTGTGTGTTAATGTGTACTCCTGTGTTTTACACCCTGGCCCAGGGAAATGTTGTCTCGTTTAGCGTTGTATATGTATACAGTTAAATTACAATAGACTTGATTTGAAAAGCTTGTCATACACCAAGCTGTTCATACAGATCGGATCATTACACAGTGTATTGAGGTAGAACAAGGTAAAACAATAACAGAATGCAGAATAAAGCGTAACAGCTACAAAAGTACAGTGTAGGTAGACAATGTGTGAGGCCACAACGAGGTAGATTGTGACGTCAGGAGTCAATCTTATCATTTAATAGTGTTATAACAGTGGGATTGAAGCAGTTCTTCAGCCTGGTGGAACATGCTTTCAGGCTTTTATATCTTCTGCCCGATGGGAGAGGGGTAGAAGAGAGAATGTCTGGGGTGGGTGGGGTCTTTGATTACACAGACTGCTTTACTAAGGCAGTGAGAGTGTAGACAGAGTCCATGGAGGAATCTGGTTTCCGAGATGTGCTGAGCTGTGTCCACAACTCTCTGCAGTTTCTACCGGTCACAGGCAGAGTGATTGCCATACCAAGCCGTGAGACATCCAGATAGGATGCTTTCTGTGGTGCATCGATAGAGGGTCGACAGGGACATGTTGAATTTCTTTAGCCCCCTAAGTAAGCAGAGACACTGGTGAGCTTTCTTAACAGTGGCGTCTATGTGTTTCTGCTATCTATGAAGGTATTTCAAAGATGTTAGAATTGTGCCCAGATTGGTGAAGCAAACTGTAGCTCTGTTGATTAGGGGAGGGTCTGATTTCACCGCAATAGAGAGATACAGCATGGAAACTGACTGTTTGGCTCACCAGGTTCATGTTGGCCAACTGCACCAATCCCATGCCATCCATCCCATGTTCCCATAGACCATTGCCAGATCCTGCCTCTCACCCTGTTTGTTGGACAGCAAGAAGATACAACAAGTCAATACTTGAAGAAATACATCTA
This sequence comes from Mobula hypostoma, assembly GCF_963921235.1. Lineage (NCBI taxonomy): Eukaryota > Metazoa > Chordata > Chondrichthyes > Myliobatiformes > Myliobatidae > Mobula > Mobula hypostoma. The sequence continues at coordinate 279,062 of NW_026948167.1, read as the reverse complement.
GATATTTTGGCCACATCATGAGAAGACAGGATTCCTTGAAGAAGACTATCGTGTTAGGTAAAACAGCAGGTGAAAGAAGGAGAGGACGATAGAGGCTACAATGGATAGATAATATTACTCAGACAATGTGTATGACCATGGGGGATCTTAGAGAGGCAGTTTCCACAAGGCTTGGTGTGCAGGAGTCCATGAGGTTACGAAGAGTAAGACTTGATTTAATGACTGAACATTACCTCTCCCCCACACGCTTGGAGGCCAGTTAACCCACTGACCCTACACATAGATTTTGGGAGGGCATATAGGAAGAAGGGCCCAAATGTTTTTCCATGTATTTTCAATGATAATTTATCTTTAAGATCATGTGTCACAGAGTGAATCTCCCTCCATACCATCCCATCACACATTCCTGAGATCAGACACAGAGTGAAGCTCCCTCCACTGAACAGAAAGTTAACACACATGTTGTTCCAATGTCATGTCTAATTCGTACGGATTTCCAACGCATCCCAAAGAGTAATTTCTCTTGCACTTAAAATGCAATAAAGGTCTCATCATTTCATTGGGCTGTGTCTGAAAACTGCTTGAGGCAGTGAGGGAGAATAAAATGCAGTTTTTAAGCACTGTATTAACCCCTTCCATGTACGTACCAGCCATAAAGCAGCTGGTGTCAGTACATTTTGGGAAATTAAAACCCATTGCAAACCGCATGCCAGATACAGTCGACATAAACGAGGGGGAACAAATTGCTTTTAAATCAGAGGCTGAGTAATTTCACCTGCTCTGTAAACTGGATCAGGCTGTGCTGTTAATGAGGCCATTCACTTCGATAATTCCACATGCTGAGATCTTCAGGCATTTTCTGTTTTTTTTTGTTTCAGATATTATTCCCCAGCATCAGGTAGAATAACAACATAGAACACAGAACATAAAACAACACAGAACAAAGGACATAAGTCATAGAACACAGAACATAGAAGAGTACAACACTTGTCCGATGATGTTGTCTCAGTCTATGTATACTAAATGTTCTCCTTGTGCATCATCCGTATCCCTCCATTCACTTCATTTTCACGTGTCTATCTAACAGCCTCTTAAACTCCACCAACCTGCCTGCTTCCACTACTACCCAGTAACCATTCCAGGCAACCACATGCTCCAGTTGAAAAAAACTTGCCCCTCACATCACCTTTAAACTTCCCTCCGCTAACCTTAAAAGCATGTCCTCTAGTGTTTGATATTTCTCCCCTGGGGAAAAGATTCTGGCTGTCTACCCTATCATAATTTTAATAAACACTGTTAATTCTCCCTCTGTCTCTCAGGAGAAAACAACCTAAGTTTGTCCAACCCCTCCTTGTAGCTCATTGCTTATAATCCAGGCTGCATCCTGGTGAACCTCTTCTGCACTCTCTCCAAAGCCCCCACACCCTTCTGAGCAACCCTATCAAATTATAATTTTCTAAGAGACTGGACAGGCTGGGACTGTTTTCCCTAGAGCAAAGGAGGTTGAGAGGTGACCCTCAGGTTCATAAAATCACGAGAGCCATAGATAAGGTGGGTGGTTACAGTCTTTGTCCCCAGGGTAGGGGAGTCTAAAATTAGAGGGCACAGGTTTAAGGTGAGAGTGGAAAGATTTAAAAGGGACCTGAGGGGCAACTTTTCCCATAGAAAGGGATTTGGAATTGGTTTATTATTGTCACCTGTATTGAGATACAGTGAAGAGCTTGTTTTCCATTCTATTCATACAGATCAGGTCATTACACAGTGTATTGAGGTAGAACAAGGTAAAACAATAACAGAATGCAGAATGAAGTGTAAAAGCTACCGGAAAAAAGTGCAGTGCAGACAGACAATAAGGTGCAATATCATAATGAGGTAGATTGTGAGGCCGAGAGTCCATGTTATTGTACAAGAGGTCCATTCAATCGTCTGATAACAGTGGGGTAGAATCTGTCCTTGAGCCTGGTGATATGTACTTTCAGGCTTTTGTATCTCCTGCCCGACGGGAGAGGGGGAGAAGAGAGAGTGTCTGGGGTGGGTGGGGTTTTTGATTATTCTGGCTGCTTTACTGAGGCAGTGAGAAATGTAGACAGAGTCCATGGAGGGGAGGCTGGTTTCCGTGATGTGCTGAGCTGTGTCCACAACTCTGCTGCTATTTCCGATCATGGACTGTCCTGTTGCCGGACCAAGCCACAATGTATCACAAAGGATGCTTTCTATAGTGTATCAATATAAATCTGGTGAGGGTCAACAGGATCATACTTTTTGAGGAAGCAGAGGTGTCGGTAGCTTTTTTGGCTGTAACATCAATGTGGTTGGACCAGGACAGGTTATTATTGATGTTCACTCCCAGGAACTTCAAGCTGTCAACCCTCTCAAGGTTAACACCATTGCTGTAGACAGGAGTGTGCACCCCTGCCCCCCCCACCCCTTTCCTGAAGTCAATGACTAGCTCTTCTATCTTGTTGACATTGAGGGAAAGTTTATTATTGTGACATCATGTCAGTAAGAAACATAGAAACATAGAAAATAGGTGCAGGAGTAGGCCGTTCGGCCCTTTGAGCCTGCACCGCCATTCAGTACGATCATGGCTGATCATCCAACTCAGAACCCTGTACCAGCCTTCCCTCCATACCCCCTGATCCCTTCAGCCACAAGGGCCATATCTAACTCCTTCTTATATATAGTCAATGAACTGGCTCCAACTCTTTCCTGTGGCAGAGAATTCCACAGATTCACCACTCTCTGTGTGAAGAAGTTTTTCCTCATCTCAGTCCTAAAAGGCTTCCCCTTTACCCTCAGACTGTGACCCCTCGTTCTGGACTTCCCCAACATTGGGAACAATCTTCCTACATCTAGCCTGTCCAATCCCTTTAGAATTTTATACGTTTCAATAAGATCCCCCCTCAATCTTCTAAATTCCAGAGAGTATAAGCCTAGCCGATCCAGTCTTTCATCATATGAAAGTCCTGCCAACCCAGGAATCAATCTGGTGAACCTTCTTTGTACTCCCTCTATGGCAAGAATGTCTTTCCTCAGATTAGGGGACCAAAACTGCACGCAATACTCTAGGTGTAGTCTCACCAAGGCCTTGTACAACTGCAGTAGCACCTCTCTGCTCCTGTACTCGAATCCTCTTGCTATGAATGCCAGCATACCATTCGCCTTTTTCACTGCCTGCTGTACCTGCATGCCCACTTTAAATGACTGGTGTACAATGACACCCAGGTCTCGTTGCACCTCCCCTTTTTCTAATCGGCCACCATTCAGGTAATAATCTGTTTTCCTGTTCTTGCTACCAAAGTGGATAACCTCACATTTCTCCACATTAAATTGCATCTGCCATGAATTTGCCCACTCACCTAACCTATCCAAGTCACCCTGCATCCTCTTAGCATCCTCCTCACAGTTAACACTGCTGCCCAGCTTCGTGTCATCCGCGAACTTGGAGATGCTGCATAATTCCCTCGTCTAAGTCATTAATATATATTGTAAACATCTGGGGTCCCAGCACTGAGACTTGCGGTATCCCACTCGTCACTGCCTGCCATTGTGAAAAGGTCCCATTTATTCCCAATCTTTGCTTCCTCTCTGCCAACCAATTCTCTATCCACATCAATACCTTACCCCCAATACCGTGTGCTTTAAGTTTGCACACTAATCTCCTGTGTGGGACCTTGTCAAAAGCCTTTTGAAAATCCAAATATACCACATCCACTTGTTCTCCCCTATCCACACTACTAGTTACATCCTCCAAAAAATTCTATGAGATTCGTCAGACATATGAATTTTCCTTTCACAAATCCATGCTGACTTTGTCTGATGATTTCACCGCTTTCCAAATGTGCTGTTATCACATCTTTGATAACTGACTCTAGCATTTTCCCCACCACCGATGTCAGGCTTACCGGTCTATAATTCCCCGGTTTCTCCCTCCCTCCTTTTTTAAAAAGCAGGTTACATTAGCCACCCTCCAATCCTCAGGAACATAGAACATAGAATAGTACAGCACAGTACAGGCCCTTCAGCCCACAATGTTGTGCCGACCCTCAAACCCTGCCTCGCATATAAGCCCCCACCTTAGATTCCTCCATATACCTGTCTAGTAGTCTCTTAAACTTCACTAGTGTATCTGCCTCCGCCACTGACTCAGGCAGTGCATTCCAGGCACCAACCACTCTCTGAGTAAAAAACCTTCCTCTAATATCCCCCTTGAACTTCCCACCCCTTACCTTAAAGCTATGTCCTCTTGTATTGAGCAGTGGTGCTCTGGGGAAGAGGCACTGGCTATCCACTCTATCTATTCCTCTTATTATCTTGTACACCTCTATCATGTCTCCTCTCATCCTCCTTCTCTCCAAAGAGTAAAGCCCTAGCTCCCTTAATCTCTGATCATAATGCATACATTCTAAACCAGGCAGCATCCTGGTAAATCTCCTCTGTACCCTTTCCAATGCTTCCACATCCTTCCTATAGTGAGGTGACCAGAACTGGACACAGTACTCCAAGTGTGGCCTGACCAGAGTTTTATAGACCTGCATCATTACATCGCGACTCTTAAACTCTATCCCTCGACTTATGAAAGCTAACACCCCATAAGCTTTCTTAACTACCCTATCCACCTGTGAGGCAACTTTCAGGGATCTGTGGACATGTACCCCGAGATCCCTCTGCTCCTCCACACTACCAAGTATCCTGTCATTTACTTTGTACTCTGCCTTGGAGTTTGTCCTTCCAAAGTGTACCACCTCACACTTCTCCGGGTTGAACTCCATCTGCCACTTCTCAGCCCACTTCTGCATCCTATCAATGTTTCTCTGCGATCTTCGACAATCCTCTACACTATCCACAACACCACCAACCTTTGTGTTGTCTGCAAACTTGCCAACCCACCCTTCTACCCCAACATCCAGGTCGTTAATAAAAATCACGAAAAGTAGAGGTCCCAGAACAGATCCTTGTGGGATACCACTAGTCACAATCCTCCAATCTGAATGTACTCCCTCCACCACCACCCTCTGCCTTCTGCTGACAAGCCAATTCTGAATCCACCTGGCCAAACTTCCCTGGATCCCATGCCTTCTGACTTTCTGAATAAGCCTACTGTGTGGAACCTTGTCAAATACCTTACTAAAATCCATATAGATCACATCCACTGCACTACCCTCATCTATATGCCTGGTCACCTCCTCTAAGAACTCTATCAGGCTTGTTAGACATGATCTGCCCTTTACAAAGCCATGCTGACAGTCCCTGATCAGACCATGATTCTCTAAATGCCTATAGTTCCTATCTCTAAGAATCTTTTCCAACAGCTTTCCCACCACAGACGTAAGGCTCACTGGTCTATAATTACCCGGACTATCCCTACTACCTTTTTTGAACAAGGGAACAACATTCGCCTCCCTCCAATCCTCCGGTACCATTCCCGTGGACAACGAGGACATAAAGATCCTAGCCAGAGGCTCAGCAATCTCTTCTCTCGCCTCGTGGAGCAGCCTGGGGAATATTCCGTCAGGCCCCGGGGACTTATCTGTCCTAATGTATTTTAACAACTCCAACACCTCCTCTCCCTCCATATCAACATGCTCCAGAACATCAACCTCACTCATACTGTCCTCACCATCATCAAGTTCCCTCTCATTGGTGAATACCGAAGAGAAGTATTCATTGAGGACCTCGCTCACTTCCACAGCCTCCAGGCACATCTTCCCACCTTTATCTCTAATCGGTCCTACCTTCACTCCTGTCATCCTTTTTTTCTTCACATAATTGAAGAATGCCTTGGGGTTTTCCTTTACCCTACTCGCCAAGGCCTTCTCATGCCCCCTTCTTGCTCTTCTCAGCCCCTTCTTAAGCTCCTTTCTCGCTTCCGTATATTCCTCAATAGACCCATCTGATCCTTGCTTCCTAAACCTCATGTATGCTGCCTTCTTCCACCTGACTAGATTTTCTACCTCACTTGTCACCCATGGTTCCTTCACCCTACCATTCTTTATCTTCCTCACCAGGACAAATTTATCCCTTACATTCCCCAAGAGATCCCTAAACATCGACCACATATCCATCGTACATTTCCCTGCAAAAACATCATCCCAATTCACACCCGCAAGTTCTAGCCTTATAGCCTCATAATTTGCCTTTCCCCAATTAAAAATTTTCCTGTCCTCTTTGATTCTATCCTTTTCCATGATAATTATAAAGGCCAAGGAGTGGTGGTCACTGTCCCCCAGATGCTCACCCACTGAGAGATCTGTGACCTGACCCGGTTCATTACCTAGTACTAGATCTAGTATGGCATTCCCCCTGGTCGGCCTGTCCACATACTGTGACAGGAATCCATCCTGGACACACTTAACAAACTCTGCCCCATCTAACCCCTTGGAACTAATCAGGTGCCAATCAATATTAGGGAAGTTAAAGTCACCCATGATAACAACCGTGTTATTTTTGCACCTTTCCAAAATCTGCCTCCCAATCTGCTCCAGAACTAATCCAGAATCTAAAGAGTTTTGAAAAATTATCCCTAATGTATCCACTATTTCTTGTGCTACTTCCTTAAGCACTCTGGGATGCAGACCATCTGGCCTGGGGGATTTATCTGCCTTCAATCCCTTCAACTTACCTAACACCACTTCCCTACTAACATGTATTTCGCTCAGTTCCTCCATCTCACTGGACCCTCGGTCCCCTACTATTTCCGGAAGATTATTTATGTCCTCCTTAGTGAAGACAGAACCAAAGTAGTTATTCAATTGGTCTGCCATGTCCTTGTTCCCCATGATCAATTCACCTGTTTCTGACTGTAAGGGACCTACATTTGTCTTAACCAATCTTTTTCTTTTCACATATCTATAAAAGCTTTTACAGTCAGTTTTTATGTTCCCTGCCAGCTTTCTCTCATAATCTTTTTTCCTTTTCCTAATTAAGCCCTTTGTCCTCCTCTGCTGGACTCTGAATTTCTCCCAGTCCTCAGGTGTGCCGCTTTTTCTGGCTAATTTGTATGTTTCTTCTTTGGAATTGATACTATCCCTAATTTCCCTTGTCAGCCACCGGTGCACTACCTTCCCTGGTTTATTCTTTGCCAAACTGGGATGAACAATTGTTGTCGTTCATCCATGCGATCTTTAAATGCTTGCCATTGCATATCCACCGTCAACCCTTTAAGAATCATTTGCCAGTCTATCTTAGCTAATTCACATCTCAAGCTCTCTACATCCTTCCTGTATTCCAACTCATCATTACTTGAGATGTGGCCCACTACTGTGGTATCATCTGCAAATGTACCCTAACGTTTAAAAAGCACTTGGACAGGTACGTGGACAGGAGAAGTTTAGAGGGAAATGGGCCAACTGCTTAAAAACGGGACCAGATTGGATGGGGGAATGTTAACCAGCATGCATCAGCTGGGTGGAAGGGCTTATTTCTGTGGTTCAGGGTGTTGGTGAAGCCATGTGTGAAACATGCATACTTCTAATCCCCTAAACTAAAAAAGAATCTGGTAGCCTTATAGGCAGTCTGCAGGAGATTCACCAGGATAATTTCTGAGATCAGAGGGTTGTCCCATCAGGAGGGACTGGACAGTTTAGGTCTGTATCCTGTGGAGTTTAAGAGAATAAGGGGTGACCTTATTCAAGCATCTCAGCCCCTGAGGGGTCATGGCAGGAGAGATGGATCATAGAACATTACAGCACAGTACAGGCCTTATAGCTCATGATGTTCTGTCGACCTTTTAACAGTTTCTACGATAAATCCCTCCATTTTTCTATTATCCATGTGCCTATATAAGTGTTTCTTAAATATCCTAATGCATCTGCCTCTACCATGGCCCCTGGCAGGGCGTTCCATTCAACTACCACACTCTGTATAAAAACAAACAAACATACAAACCTGCCCCTGACATCCTGCACTATACTTTGCTCCAATCACTTTAAAACGATGTCCCTTGTATTAGCCATTTCTGCCCAGGTGGAAAGTCTCTGGCTGTCCACTCCATCTATGCCTCTTATCACCTTGTACACCTCTATCAAAGCACCTATCATCGTACTTCACTCCAAAGAGAAAAACTCTAGCTCATTCAACCTATCCTCATAAAATATGCTCTCTAGTCCAGGCAGCATCCTGGTAAGTCTCCTCTGCACCCTCTCTAAAGCTTCCACATCCTTCCTACAATAAGGCGACCAGAACTGACCGCAATATTCCAAGTGTGGTCCAACCAGAGTTTTATAGAGCTGCAACATTACCTCACGGCTCTTGAACTCAACCCCCTGATGAATGAAGGCTAACTTCTTAACCACCCTATCAACTTGTACGGTAACCTTGAGGGATCTGTGGATGTGGACCCCAGTATCCCTCTGTTCCTCAACACTGCTAAGAATCCTGTTATTAGCCCTGTACTCTGCCTTCAAATTCAACCTTCCAAAGTGAATCACTTCACAATGTGGAAATATTTCCATCACTGGGAAAATCTCGAATGAGGTGACATGGTTACAGGTACAGTCAGTTAAGAGGGGGTAGAGGGAGAAATGGGTGAACATGATGGAGGAGTACAGGATGGCAGTGGAGGGTGGATAGTTAGAATCTTTACCATAAAGCATAACAGAGTTAGGCCTTTTGGCCCATCGAGTCTGCTCTGCCATTCAACCATGGCTGATTTATTTTCTCCCTCAACCTCATTCTCCTGCCTTCTCCAAAAAGTTATATTCAAAAGGTTCAAAGGAACATCTGAACAAGCCTGATGCATTTTGGAAACAAGTCCTGTGGACTGATGAAGTTAAAATAGAATATTTTGGTTACAATGAGCGAAGGTATGTTTGGAGAAAAAAGGGTGCAGAATTTCATGAAAAGAACACCTCTCCAACTGTTAAGCACAGGGGTGGATTGATCATGCTTTGGGCTTGTGTTGCAGCCAGTGGCACAGGGAACATTTACTGGTAGAGGGAAGAATGAATTCAATTAAATACCAGCAAATTCTGGAAGCAAACATCACACTGTCTGTAAGAAAACTGAAGATGAAAAGAGGATGGCTTCTACAACAGGATAATGATCCTTTTACACACCTCAAAATCCACAATGGATTACCTCAAGAGGCGCAAGCTGAAGGTTTTGCCATGGCCCTCACAGTCCCCCGACCTAAACATCATCGAAAATCTGTGGATAGACCTTAAAAGAGCAGTGCATGCAAGACAGCCCAAGAATCTCACAGAACTAGAAGCCTTTTGCAAGGAAGAATGGGCAAAAATCCCCCAAATAAGAATTGAAGGACTCTTAACTGGCTACAGAAAGTGCTTACAAGCTGTGATACTTGCCAAAGGGGGTGTTGCTAAGTACTGACCATGCAGGGTGCCCAAACTTTTGCTTCGGGCCCTTTTACAGTTTCAAAATAATGAAAGAGGAAAAGGTGGAAATAAAAAAGTAATCTTGCTTAGAATATTAAAGAAATGTGTCATCTTTAACTTTATGCCTTTTGGAAACCAGGTCATCTTTTACTCACCTAGCTATTCACAGTAACAGAAATTTTGACCAGGGGTGCCCAAACAGCATGCCACTGTATTATGTGAAAAATAGCTATCCCAACACGAACTCCTTTGGATCACCGTTAGTCAATGGACTTCTCTCCTAGGGAGGGTATTCTCTGGAATTCTTTGCCCCGGGGGGCGGGGGGATGGAGGCTAGATTGTTTATCGTGTGATGTCATCACGGCTTGATAAGACAACTGCTCTGCCTGTGACCACAAGAAACCGCAGAGAGTTGTGGACACAGCTCAGCACATCACAGAAACCAGCCTCCCCTCCATGGACTGTCTACACTTCTCACTGTCTCAGTAAAACAGCCAGAATAATCAAAGACCCCACCCACACCGACATTCTCTCTTCTCCTCCTCCCGTCGGGCAGAAGGTACAAAAGCCTGAAAGCACACACCACCAGGCTCAAGGACAGATTCTATTCTGCTGTTCTGAGGCGATTAAACTGTTATTAGTAGATAAAATAGACACTTGACCTTACAATTTACCTTGTCGTGACTCTTGCACCTTATTGTCTGCCTGCACTGCACTGCACCTTTTCTGTAACTGTAACACTTTATTCTGCATTCTGTTATTGCTGTTCCTTTGTACTATCTCGATGTATTGATGTGTACCAGTATCTGTATTTTCTTAGGAGGTATAGCTCGTCACCAAACATACTAGCTAACTTCCACAGATATACTGTTGGTTGCATCATGGGCTGGGCAGGAACGTGAGAATCTGCAGAGAGTAGCAGACTCTGCATCACATCACTCCCCACCATCATTAGTATCTACAGGAGGCATTACCTCAAAAAGGCAATATCCATCATCAGCGATCCCCACTATCCGGGCCATCCCATCTTCTCACAGCTCCCATCGGGCAGGAGGTACAGAAGCCCGAATTCCCACATCACCAGGTTCAGGAACAGCTACTTTCCTTCAATCATTTGGTTATCTTAATCACTACCTTTGTAGAGCAACACTATGACCACTTAGCATTTTTTTTTGTTCTAATTGTGTTCTTTGTTGTAAGAAATGTGTAATTTGTGTTTAATTACATTTATGTCATAATTGTATAGCTTGCAATTGTTTAACTACATTTGTTGTACAAGTTGCATTTATGTTTTTCTTGTGAACATTGTATATCTAATGCAGTGTGCTTTTGATGCTGCTGCAGTAAATTTTTCGTTGCATCTGTGCACATATGAACTTGTACATTTGACACTGAACTCAAATTTGACGTTATACCACAGTTTTGAGGCTCCTGCTCCTGTTATCTCATGTACTGGCACAGTTTTATCTGCTTTTCTGTGTGTAAATCACAGCAACAGGACTTCACTGGTACAGTGTTTGTCCTGTCCCATCTGCAACACCTTGTGCTATTGTCTGGTCTTGAAATGACAACTTAAACAAAAATGCTCCTCTCACTTGAGATAGATGAAGGTTCAACGTGGGCGCATTGAGAACAGAGGATGCGAATCACCATCGTGAGATGAAGTGTTCAAGACTACCCAGCTGTCAAAACTATTTTAATTAAAAACAATATAATATCCAAGATTAAGTACCCTAATATCCTGAGGATTTGCAAGAAACTGCAATTTCCCAGACCAAAAGCCAAAGTAAAATTGAGAATTTATTAATATGGTGGTTTCTACAGATTTTATCGTACACATCAAATAATGTTGAGAGAGTATGTGAGTGTGAGAGTGCATCTGTGAGTGACTGTGAGAGAGTGTGTGTGTGAGCAAGTGAGAGATTCTGAGTGAGAGGATGTGTGTGTGGGAATGTGCATGCAAGTACATTTGTCTCTGTCAGAGTGTGTGTTTGAAAGAATGTGTATAAGTGTAAGGGCATGCATGTTCGAGTGTGTGAGTTTATCTGTGTCCATATACACCGAGAATTTTTGTGATTTTGTGAGCAGTTGCGTGTGTGTGTTTATATGTTTGTGTATTCGTGTCCATGTGAATAATTCTGGTTATAGTATTCATCTCTCTCACACATTCTTACAAAGTTCGGATGAATTCATATATGTCGCCATATATAACCCTGAGGTTTATTTTCTAGTGGGCATACTCAACAAATCTGTAATAGAATCAGTGAAAGACCACACCAACTTGGGTATTCAACCATTGTGCAAACGACAACAAACTGTGAAAATACAAAACGAAAACAACATACATGAGCAATAAATATCGAGAACATGAGATGAAGAGTCCTTGAAAATAAGTCCATAGGTTGTGGGAACATTTCAAAGATAGGGCAAGTGAAGTTATCCCCTTTGATTCAAGAGCCTGATGGTTGTGGGGTGTTAACTGTTCTTGAACCTGGTGGTGGGGGTCCTGAGGCTCCTGTACCTCCTTTTGGTGGCATCAGCGAAATGAGAGTATGATCAGGAAGGCCGGGGCCCCTGATGGTGAATTCTACTTTCCTACGCTCGTCCTCTTCTCATAAAACATGCTCTCTAATCCAGGCCGTATCCTGGTAAATCTCTGCATGTCAGTGCACGCTCATCTGTGTGTGTGTATGAGTCTGTGTACTCTGTGTGCATGTGTCTGCGCATGTGTGTCTCTGTGAGCATCCGTACATGTACTCTCTATGTGCCTCTGTGTATGTCGGTGCACCTGTATGTATAACTCTTTGTGCGCACGCGCATCTGTATTCTTGAAGACGAGATGTTCCATCTGATCCCCGTGCATCATGTACTCCTTTACGCTGGGCGTTCGGTGCGAGGGAGATTCTGGCACCTGTGTTTGTTTGTTTTCTTTCTTTCTCTCTCTCTCTCTCCCCCTCTCCCCCTCCCTCTCACACACAGCCTTACCACACAAACCCAGTGAAGTCAAAGAATCCTTGGTTTGACCGGCGATCTTGGTTTGACGGTGGTCTGTGCCGAGAGTAACACCCCATTATATAACTTCGCTCGCTGCAAACTTCCCGCACTTCCCCCTTGTCTGATGCAGTTCTCCTGCACCTTCCTGCATCCCCCACCACTTCATCCTGAGGCTGGTACTGGTGGCATCTCTCCTATCTCCGCTTGATTATGTACATCGAACGAAGCACAGCAACAGGTCCTCTTGGGCCCACCATGTTGTGCTGAACTAATTAAATGCCTGACTAAACTAATATTTTTTACCTATAGGATGTTCATTTCCCTCCATTTCCTGCACATCCAGGTCTCTAGCTAACAGCCTCTTAAACGCCTCTATCCCATCTGCCTCCACCACCACCACGGTGTCACATTCCAGGCATCCACCAACTCCATATATAAAAGAAAACTTGCCCCACACATCTCCTTTGAATTTACCACCCCCAATTTACCACCCCCAGAAATGTCTAATATCAGAGGGCATGTGTTGAAGGTGATTAAATGCATGCCTTCTGATATTAGACATTTCCGCCTTGGGGAAAAAGATACCGACTGACTATTCTGTCAACACCTCTATCAGTCTCTGCCACTCCAGAGAAAACAACCCAACTTTGCCCAACTTCTCATTACAGCTCATGCTCTCTAGTCCAGGCAGCATCCTGGTGAACCTCCTCTGCACTCTCTCCAAAGCCCCCACACCCTTCATGTAATGGGGTGACCAGAACTATACTCAATACTCCAGAGAGTGAGGCAGGAGTGGAGGAGAAGGTGCTATAAGGCCAGGATTTTGATTTGGCTCTGGCGCGAGTTATCAGTGGTTGTGTCTGTGTAGTGGGCTAAACGATAGACTGTGTCTATCTGTGCATATGCGTGTGTGAGTGCTTTTGTATCTAATCTGTCTGTGCGTCAGTGCGTTTGTCTGTATGTTAGTCCAAAATTGTGTGGCTATAGATGTGATTGCGCTTGTGTGTGCACCCGTACGCCTATGCATGTATATGTGCGTGTGTCTGTATGTGTTTGTCTATGTGTGTATCTGCCTGTCTGTGAGGTTAGATGATGCATGTGCGTGCGTGTCTCTCTCTGAGGTTGTTTGTCTATCCATGCATATCTGTACGTGTTTGTGTGTATTTGCCCGTTATGGTGTGTGTGTGCGTGCACGCGCATTTGTGTATGAGTCTCAGTTTATGTCTGTGTGCATCAGTGTGTGTCTGTGTACAGTATGTATTAATATATGTATGTACACCTGATGTAATATACACGTGTGTATATGAACATAGATAAAATTCATAAGCCAAACGCGCCTATGCCACATTGACAAATGCTCACACTCATACACCAAGCCAGTGAGCCGTACAGTCTTTACACAATCAATATATATTAGAATCTGAGCAGAACGTAGAAAACATCCGTGATATATACAGTGCAAAAGGGCGCAGGTTGCTCGCGACGACCCCGTCCTCAGAGGTGGGTGAGCCAGGGGCCGTGCCGCGTCCAGTCTGTGTCCCAAACGCCGCAGAGTCCATCCTGCGGCCCGAGGCTTAGCTGAGCCGGGCTGCCACTGTAGTTGGCCGGGATGTCACTGGGGGAAGACGGGGCGCTGGAGAAAGGCGAGGGCGAGCGTGCCAGTCTGCTGAAGGTGGGCGGGGGACAAGGGTCGACGGGGACGGGGTCTCCTGGGGGCCCAGGCGCTGTTCCACCGGCCCAGTGCCTCCACCGCGCTGCCTGCTTGTGCTTCATGCGGCGATTCTGGAACCAGACCTTGACCTGGCGCTCAGAGAGGCGGAGAAGGCAGGCCATTTCCCGGCGCCGCGGGCCTCGCACGTAGCGGTTCAGGTGAAACTCTTTCTCCAACTCTAAAAGCTGCGCACTGCTGTAGGCTGTACGGGCTCGCCGGCCCGGCTCCTCGGCCCTTCCTGCGGGCAGGGAGCGGAGGAAGGAGGGAGGGGACGAAAAGAGCAAGATGGGGTGAGGGGAATTAGGGAGAGAAAGGGGAAGAATGAAGAAGGGTGCGAAGAGCGAGAGAGTGAGCTGTTAAAAACTAGAATTAATGTCAACCAACGCTACCCCACTCCCCTCCTGTCCTCTCCCTTCCCCTTCAGGCAAAATAAACTGCTGGTGTTTTTGTTTTTTGAGGTGGGGTGTGGATGGGAGAAAGTTTGTCCGCAGCACCCACATTTAGACACACAGCAACACCCATCACAAACGCACAGCGAGGTGCACACAGGAGGCAAGGTGCATAAATTCACGCACACCATGGCAACATTTCACCTCTCCTCCCCACCCCCACCCCCACCACTACCACTACCACCTCCTCCCCTTGCCCACTTCCAGTCTGGGGCATCGGAGACGATGAGACGGACAAGCAGAGGAGACGGCGGCGCGCCCCAGACAATAGGACGCGCTTGTTAGCTCTCTCTCTCTCTCTCTCACACACACACCCACACACACACACACACACACGCTCACGGGGTTGTCTGGAAGATAGGAATGCGAATCTCATTAGAAAGATTTGTGGTCGAGTGTGCGGGTGGTGGGTGGTTGGGGAGGGGGCGAAGCCGGTGAGACAGTAGGCGGGCGAGAAACGTACCTGGGTGCAGCGAGCTATGCCGGGAGACTCCGCGGCTTTCCTTCATCCACGGGAACACTCGCTCTGCCCCGGCCGTGGCTCCGGACCAACTGGCGGGACAGTCCCGGGCGGGAAGGGAAGCCGACGAGCCACGGACGGCGGTCGGGGCGGCGACGAGAGGCTTGGGCGGCCGGAGCAGAGACGGGACGGGCAAGGCGCCGTGCGAGGTCAGCTTCCCATAGCGCAGCGTCTTCTGCATCACGTCCCTGTCCCCGTCCACCGCCCTCTCCCCAGCGCCACCGTCCCCTTTCACCACCTTCCCGAGCCCACCAGCCTGGCGGTGGGATCTTCCTGTGCCGCATTTGTCGGCGTGAGTGCGGGTAGGAGTGGGTGGGGTCTTTCCGTGGCCCGATGAGAGATTAGAGGCGGAGGTCATCCGGAGTCGCCCTCTCGCTTGATGTCCTTCGCTAGGCTGCAGGTGATACCTGGAACCAGAGATTCGAGAGAAATTGGGGTGGTGTGGGATGGGGGCGGGGGATGGAGGGGTGGAAACGTGGGGAGGAGAAGAAAATAGAAGGTTAACTCGACTGGGAGTGGTCTGGGCTTCATCGCTTTACCACTATTCCCTGCCTATGTGTTAGCTACCTGTGAGCGGTGTCCCTTGGGTGTGTGAGAGAGGGACGAAGATGCAAGAGGGGTTAGAGGTGGACTGATAGATAAAGAGAGAGCGACAAAGAGGGAAGCATGGAGAGGTCTGAGATGGACGAAGAGAAAGTGAAGAGAGGTGGATAGATAGAGAAATGGGAGGTGGGAGAAAAGAAACAGAGATTTGGATGAATAGAAATACAGCGGAATGGAGAGAGGGGAGAGATGACAGAGAAACAGATGGGTAGAGAGAGCAAAGAGAACGAAATTGGGCGGATAGTCAACAGGGGATAGGTAGAAAAGGAGATACTGAAGTGGATAGATAGACAGATAATGAAAGAGAATGGAGGAAAGGGATAGAGAGCGGAGAAATGGATAACTAGAGTGAGAGGAGGATAGATAGAAATTGACAGATGCAGAACAGGTTAGAGGAGAGAGGTGGAAGAGATGGGTTGATACAGGGGAGAGAAGGAAATAGACGAAAAGATTGAACTGGATGGGAGAGTAAATTACGTGGTGTCGGGGAATAAGAAGACGGGAGTGAAGAAGAGAGGAAGAGGTAGGGAAGGAGAGGAGGAAAGAACACTTCTAACAAGGCGTAAGGATAGTGGTCAAAGTAATTACATTTAACATGCCTATTTACACTTGTGGCAATGAAACTGTGTTCCTCCCAACAAGGGATTGGAGCAGGGGGCAGGGATTCAAGTTTTTGGATCATTGGGACCTCTTTTGGCGCAGGTGTGACCTGTACAAAAAGGACGGGTTACACTTAAATCCTAGGGGGACCAATATCCTGGCAGGGAGATTAGCGGGGGCTACTGAGGTGACTTTAAACTAGAATGGTTGGGGGGTGGGAATCAAATTAAAGCGGCTAGGTGTGAGGAGGTTAGTTCACAACAGAGGGATGGGAACCAGTGCAGAGAGACAGAGGGGTGTAAAGTGAGCGTAGAAGCAAAAAGTACAAAGGGGAAAAGTAAAAGTGGCAGGCCGACAAATCCAGGGCAAGCATTAAAAAGGGCTAAGAGAGTTGTAAAAGAGCGCCTGAAGGCTTTATGTGTCAATGCAAGGAGCATTCGTAATAAGGTGGATGAATTGAAAGTGCAGATTGTTATTAATGATTATGATATAGTTGGGATCACAGAGACATGGCTCCAGGGTGACCAGGGATGGGAGCTCAACGTTCAGGGATATTCAATATTCAGGAGGGATAGACATGAAGGAAGGGGAGGTGGGGTGGCGTTGCTGGTTAAAAAAGAGATTAACGCAATAGAAAGGAAGGACATAAGCCGGGAAGATGTGGAATCGATATGGGTAGAGCTGCGTAACACTAAGGGGCAGAAGACGCTGGTGGGAGTTGTGTACAGGCCACCTAACAGTAGCAGTGAGGTCGGAGATGGTATTAAACAGGAAATTAGAAATGTGTGCAATAAAGGAACAGCAGTTATAATGGGTGACTTCAATCTACATGTAGACTGGGTGAACCAAATTGGTAAAGGTGCTGAGGAAGAGGATTTCTTGGAATGTATGCGGGATGGTTTTTTGAACCAACATGTCGAGGAACCGACTAGAGAGCAGGCTATTCTGGACTGGGTTTTGAGCAATGAGGAAGGGTTAATTAGCGATCTTGTCGTGAGAGGCCCCTTGGGTAAGAGTGACCATAATATGGTGGAATTCTTCATTAACATGGAGAGTGACATAGTTAATTCAGAAACAAAGGTTCTGAACTTAAAGAGGGGTAACTTTGAAGGTATGAGATGTGAATTAGCTAAGATAGACTGGCAAATGACACTTAAAGGATTGACGGTGGATATGCAATGGCAGGCATTTAAAGGTTGCATGGATGAACTACAACAATTGTTCATCCCAGTTTGGCAAAAGAATAAATCAAGGAAGGTAGTGCACCCGTGGCTGACAAGAGAAATTAGGGATAGTATCAATTCCAAAGAAGTAGCATACAAATTAGCCAGAGAAAGTGGCTCACCTGAGGACTGGGAGAAATTCAGAGTTCAGCAGAGGAGGACAAAGGGCTTAATTAGGAAGGGGAAAAAAGATTATGAGAGAAAACTGGCAGAGAACATAAAAACGGACTGTAAAAGCTTTTATAGATATGTAAAAAGGAAAAGACTGGTAAAGACAAATGTAGGTCCCCTGCAAACAGAAACAGGTGAATTGATTATGGGGAGCAAGGACATGGCAGACCAATTGAATAATTACTTTGGTTCTGTCTTCACTAAGGAGGACATAAATAATCTTCCAGAAATAGTAAGGGACAGAGGGTCCAGTGAGATGGAGGAACTGAGCGAAATACATGTTAGTAGGGAAGTGGTGTTAGGTAAATTGAAGGGATTGAAGGCAGATAAATCCCCAGGGCCAGATGGTCTGCATCCCAGAGTGCTTAAGGAAGTGGCCCAAGAAATAGTGGATGCATTAGTGATAATTTTTCAAAACTCGTTAGATTCTGGACTAGTTCCTGAGGATTGGAGGGTGGCTAATGTAACCCCACTTTTTAAAAAAGGAGGGAGAGAGAAACCGGGGAATTATAGGCCGGTTAGCCTAACGTCGGTGGTGGGGAAACTGCTGGAGTCAGTTATCAAGGATGTGATAACAGCACATTTGGAAAGCGGTGAAATGATCGGACAAAGTCAGCATGGATTTGTGAAAGGAAAATCATGTCTGACGAATCTCATAGAATTTTTTGAGGATGTAACTAGTAGAGTGGATAGGGGAGAACCAGTGGATGTGGTATATTTGGATTTTCAAAAGGCTTTTGACAAGGTCCCACACAGGAGATTAGTGTGCAAACTTAAAGCACACGGTATTGGGGGTGAGGTATTGGTGTGGGTGGAGAATTGGTTAGCAGACAGGAAGCAAAGAGTGGGAATAAACGGGACCTTTTCAGAATGGCAGGCGGTGACTAGTGGGGTACCGCAAGGCTCAGTGCTGGGACCCCAGTTGTTTACAA
Organism: Mobula hypostoma; assembly: GCF_963921235.1. NCBI lineage: Eukaryota > Metazoa > Chordata > Chondrichthyes > Myliobatiformes > Myliobatidae > Mobula > Mobula hypostoma. The sequence continues at coordinate 260,524 of NW_026948167.1, read as the reverse complement.
TATATATTAATGACTTGGATGAGGGAATTAAATGCAGCATCTCCAAGTTTGCGGATGACACGAAGTTGGGTGGCAGTGTTAGCAGTGAGGAGGATGCTAAGAGGATGCAGGGTGACTTGGATAGGTTGGGTGAGTGGGCAAACTCATGGCAGATGCAATTTAATGTGGATAAATGTGAAGTTATCCACTTTGGTGGCAAAAATAGGAAAACAGATTATTATCTGAATGGTGGCCGATTAGGAAAAGGGGAGGTGCAACGAGACCTGGGTGTCATTATACACCAGTCATTGAAAGTGGGCATGCAGGTACAGCAGGCGGTGAAAAAGGCGAACGGTATGCTGGCATTTATAGCGAGAGGATTCGAGTACAGGAGCAGGGAGGTACTACTGCAGTTGTACAAGGCCTTGGTGAGACCACACCTGGAGTATTGTGTGCAGTTTTGGTCCCCTAATCTGAGGAAAGACATCTTTGCCATAGAGGGAGTACAAAGAAGGTTCACCAGATTGATTCCTGGGATGGCAGGTCTTTCATATGAAGAAAGACTGGATGAACTGGGCTTGTACTCGTTGGAATTTAGAAGATTGAGGGGGGATCTGATTGAAACGTATAAGATCCTAAAGGGATTGGACAGGCTAGATGCGGGAAGATTGTTCCCGATGTTGGGGAGGTCTAGAACGAGGGGTCACAGTTTGAGGATAGAGGGGAAGCCTTTTAGGACCGAGGTTAGGAAAAACTTCTTCACACAGAGAGTGGTGAATCTGTGGAATTCTCTGCCACAGCAAACTGTTGAGGCCAGTTCATTAGCTATGTTTAAAAGGAAGTTAGATATGGCCCTTGTGGCTACAGGGGTCAGGGGGTATGGAGGGAAGGCTGGGTTCTGAGTTGGATGATCAGCCATGATCATAATAAATGGCGGTGCAGGCTCGAAGGGCCGAATGGCCTACTCCTGCACCTATTTTCTATGTTTCTATGTTTCTATAACGATTTTTTTTTATTTAAGTGCAGATCATATGTGTGTGTGAGAGAGAGCGAGAGAATCTGTGTGTGTGTGTGTGTGTGTGTGTGTGTGTGTGTGTGTGTGTATGTAAAAAATGAGACCCGAGCATGTCAGATTAAAATAAATTCGCTGTCAGTTTAATTTGCTTGGCTGGAATTTATTATTATTATTATTATTATTATTTGCTTACCCGTGTGTCCGTGGCCGCGTCTCTCCGTTCGGAATTTAAGGAGGATTTCATTCTCTCTCTCTCTCTCTCTCTCACACACACACACACACACACACACACACAGACAAACACAAACACACTGGTGTGACAAATTGGACACTCAAAGGTTCGCCAGGAAACGGTAACACAGACCTCCGTATCTCCCGCGATTTCCCTCCCGAAGCGAGGTTTACTAATATGAGAGAGAGAGAGGGAGGGAGGAAGAGAGAGAGAGAGAGAGAGAGAGAGAGAGAGAGAGAGAGAGAGAGAATGAGAGAGAGAGAGAGAGAGAGAAAGAGAGAATAAAATGTTCTTCGTTCAGTGAAATTTTATTGAGCATCTTTAATGAGCCGGCATTCGGTTACCACTCGAGTCCGGGCAGCGTGCGTCGGCATTTTCAATCCGTGAGCGAAACGGAAAAGAAAATACTAAGGTTTTTATATCCAATAGTAATGGGGGAAACCTGCCTCTTTTGGTCTGTTCGACACGTTTCCGAAATACAGGGGCCTGCGAGACAAGATTCTGAGTCTCATTCTCTTGTTCACTTATTACACACACAATTTTAAAAAGTCCATATCGCCTGATACTTTTGATTTTCTTTAACTGGCAGACTCTTATATTCTGTAGATCGTACATACATTTGTTTGTAAAAGACATCTTACAAATGCATATATACCCATTTTTATGAACTCGGTTACATAATATCTCAAGGGCACTATATATACATAAGCATATAAAGCTGTAGACATAAGCTTTTATACATTTGTTTGTCCTTCACTAATTATATATAAATATCTATTGTATTATATATCGGAATTAGATTTATTATCACCTTCAGGCATACTTCCATTTTAATGAAATGCATACATACATATTACAAAAGGGCTTCTACTTTTCAAACCACATGTATAAAACCGCATTTTAGGCACACGTTACATCACATTTTATGTACAGATCTGTTCACGTTTGTACACATACACACCAACAAATTATACATCTACACTATATTAAACCAATTTCAAAACGCATATGCTTTAATGACAACCATAAATCTTATACTTTATATGCATTTATTTCTATGATATTTCCACATTTACACAGGAACAAAACACTTTATACAGACACACACACACACACACACAACACACACCACACACACACACACACACACACACACACACGATCTCTATCCCAAGATTACACAGAGGACAATTCACAATTTTTCTCCCCTAAATCAAATCTCCCCTCCAGGCGCGTTTGACATTAATTCGACGTCAGGGATGCTAGTGACATCACATCGAAAGAATTACTCGATAGAAGCATCATTTCCCCTATCAACCCTCGATCAAATATAACAGGGAACAGGCAGCAAACCATACCATTTCACTGCCTGTCCGAACTGTCTGTCTTTCTGTTTCGCTCGCTCCCTGTCCGTCTTACAGAAGACGCCGGGGCCGAAGCTCGGCAGCCTGAACGTGTAACAGCAACAATAAAAAAACCTCAACCTTTCCGTGTCGCCAAATGAGAAAAATGTCCGTTTGGTCTCTGAAACTTATCGGCAATCTATAATTGAATGCCTCCATAATATATAGATTACAAGCGTTCTTTAAAAGAATGAAACTCGCCGTTTAACAGTGGGATCATGCTATCCACAAACGCTCTGTTTCTGTCCTTTAATTTTCTGGGCAGAAGTGTTATCCACATCTCTCCCCTCTCTCGCTCGCTTCTTCCCGTTCGACAGACAGACGGACAAGCACGACCCGGTCACCGAGGATTTGGTGACGGCGAGATTATTTCTCGCGAGCAATTCTCGTGTTAAGCCCTTTAGAAAGCCCATCGCTCCCGAGATAATCTTACAACTATAGTTTCCGTTAGAACCACAGAGCAAGACCGCACAGAAGCAGACCCTTCGGTCTATCACCTCCACGCCTGACCCTTTTTGCTGACCGACATCAATCCCCTTTTCTCCCATGTATCACTGTCGCCTCGCCGTTTAAACACTCAATTAAATCCAATGCCATCTCCTCTGACACCAACCCCTCTCTCTGTAAAAAACAATCTATGTTCAAAAAAAATCTTTCTTCATAATAAAAATACAAAAGAAGGGACGTTGCAATTTTGTTACATTCAATCCTGTTAACAGTAGATACAAGAGCCTGAAAGCACGTACCGCCAGGCTCAAGGACAGCTTCTGTCCTACCGTTAACAGACGCGAATGGTCCCCTAGTACGATAAGATGGACTCTTGACCTCACCATCTACCTCGTCAAGGACCTTGCACCTTATTGTCCGCCTATAACTGTGACACTTTATTCTGCATTCTGTTATTGTTTTCCCTTGTTCTACCTCAAAGTACTGATGTGATGAATTATCTGTGTGGATGGCATGTAAAACAAAGTTTCTCAGTACATGTCACAATGATACACCAATTTACCTATTTAAAAAAATTAACACAGGAGATTCTGCAGATGCCGGAAATCAAGAGCAACAGACAAGAAATGGTTAAGCAGCATCCATGGAAATGAATAAACAGTCGACCTTTCAGTCCTGATGAAAGGTCTCGGCTTGAAAATCGACTGTTTACTCATTTCCATAGATACTGCCTGACCTGCTGAGTTCCTCCAGCATTTTGTGTGCGTTGTTCCAATTTAATTTACCCAATTTTACCGCATGTGGCAAAGTTTTATCGAGTGACAGCGTGGCCTCCTAGTTAATCATGTCCTCTGAAGGTTCAGTAAAAATTCTGATAATTTATTTTTATTTTGTTCTAAAATCGACAAGTTTAGATCTTCGTCCCGCGGAACGTAAAAAAAACAGCAAGGACGATTAGAAATCGGGTTCAATTGAGGAGTCCATAGGCGACTCACCAGAAAAATATATGTTTATTTTCTTTTATAATAGAGGTTGTTGTAAAAGCTTAACACATCACCCCTCGGACGTGGAGCGCGCGCACATACAAGCATTAACGTAGATTTTTTTTGTTTGAATATAATTGTAGTTCTGCTGAGTGAGACCCTCTCACGGAAATTAATGAAGATTAGTACGGGGGCCGTGCGGACGTGGGCCCTTGTTTACCGCAGAAATTAGGCGACAAAGTTACTCTTTGCAGCTATGAAGGCATTTCTAAGATTTCGACTCTCAAACGCAACCTGCTCCCTCAAACACGGCTGTGAGAAGCGCGGTGGGGTAGTGCGGAGGCCCTTGTTTTACGCAGAAATTAGGCGATATAATTATTATTATCAGCTACGAAGGTATTTCAAAAAATTCGACTCTCAACCGCAACCCACTCCCTCAAACATCGCTGTGAGAAGGCGCATAGACACATACACACTGACGCGGACACACACACACACCGACACGCGCGCGCGCGCGCACACACACACACACACACACACAATCCTAATCCTTAAAGAGAAAATTCCAAGATGTTTGACCTCTTGATGAATCGCAGTGAAGACCATCATAGATCACCTGAACTCACATCCTGTGTCGGGTGTGAATCATATAGATCCACGTAAAATTGTAAGGGGAGACTCACTTTTTTAATATAAGGCACAGAGGGACGCACACACAATCGTTCATCCACACAGACGCCTTCCCTTACACACTCTCTATCACACATTCTCCGTCCCTCTCTCACAAGGGTACATAACACTTACCCCCCCCATCCCGCCCTCTCTCGCATACTCTCGCGTACCGTCTTCCGCATAGACACTCTCTCAAACGCTCACCACACATTCGCTCTTTCTCCCTAATCTCTCTCTCTCTCTCTCTCTCACACACACACTCCATTATATCGCCCTTCCTCGCGTTCGCTCTTGCGCACACATACATTACAGGTTTTAATGTCGCCCTTCCTGACTCTCTTCTTCTCATCTTCTCAGACAATTTCTCCCGGGGGAGGACAGAGAGGGAGAGAGAGAGAGAGAGCGAGAGAGAGAGAGAGAGCGAGAGAGCGAGAGAGCGAGAGAGAGAGAGAGAGAGAGAGAGAGAGAGAGAGAGAGAGAGAGAGAGAAAATAGACAGCTTTTTCTTGTGCGAATCAGTAACCTAATATGGAGTCAGCGTTCAGACAGAGACGATGAAAGGCCGTTCTTTCCGAATCTTTTCCTGTCAAGGAGTTACAAAATTTACAAGCTGTTTTTTAAAATGTTGCCAGCTAGGCAAACAAAAGATTATTTGCAAAACTCTTTCTTTTTACCTGAAATATGATTTCATAATAACAATTGTGGTTTTAAAATTGTTCAGTATTTTAAGAATTTAATAAAAGGGTCACAATCAGTTAAGATATACTCTAGCTTTAAAAAATCCAGTCGCCTCCCGAAGTGTTGTTTTAGAATTTGGGCTGGCTACAGTGATTTAATTCACAGATAAATACAGATTATTTTACAACAAAAAAACATTTTAAAATTCGCCCGGCTCACGATTTCTCAATTTGTGGGACTAACCCTTCTTTGACTCATTTCTCGTGCCAGACCCAACCACCCGCTTGTTTGTCCTCTGAAAATTATGCGGCTTACTGAAATAATAACAATAAATTGGAAGTCAAAATTTAAACATTCCTATGTTACATTTTAATTTTAAATAAGGACAGCTATTTATATTATATCGGCTGAACAACGGCACGTGGGGAGAATTTGTATTTAAGATATATACTGCACATGCATATGTAATAACATGCATATGTAACGTATTTATATACAGTAACAATATGTAACCTATGTATCGTGTAACGTATTAGCAATTAGTGACGTTTATATGAAAATATGTTACACGGAATAGACACTTGTATTACTTATTTTACATATACCGTTTTATAGTTTTTAAAGTGTGCTATAATGTCCTTAACATACCATACACGTGTATAACACAATCTATATATAAAATACTACCATTATTGATATAAACATATACATATAAATACAATCTATATATACTATACATTATGCACATGTACAATGCTCTCATATAATACACACATAACAATGGCTACATTGTGCTATCATGTGTCTTACGTAATGTTAATATGTTTAAATATAAAATGTAACATTACAAAAAGTTTATGTTATATTACACATTATGTATGTCGCACTTGTATAACAATTTATATGCTATGTGTATATTATGTGAAGACATTATTGGTATAATCTACAACACATCTAAAGATTACGTTACATGGGGTGTCTGTGATATGTAAGGTATTAACGTTATGCATAAAGATTGCGATACATACATGTGTAATATTAAATAAAAATCGCATTTCACGTTCATATGACACATGCATGTGTATTTTTAATATATTTAACCTAATGGCTAATAGCTATTTTTAATATTAGTAAATAAATAGTTAAATATTAAGGACGTGTACAAGATAGTATTTTGTATTAAAGTAAGATTTTATATTTCCCTGTCGTAGATTTAAAGATACAATCGTGCAATGTGATATTTTATTTGGGATGTTAAATAGTGCAGTGTGTGTGTGTGTTTTGTGTGCTAACACCATATAAATACAAATTTGTGAAATCGTAGCTTTTTTTTAATTAACAAACTCAATTCTCAGGCGAAGGGAGTGAAAATAAAGAACCAGCAAGGCTTCGCAGCCGAGCCGTTTCTTAACTGGGCCGTCTTCGACCGGTTTACCGACGCCCCGGCAGACTCAAAACCCGCCACCTGTAGTTTGTGTGAAATTATGTTCGGACACCGCGGAAATCGCTTGGCACGGACAGGAAGGGTGATAGGACCCGCTGGACACCCCTTGCCCCAGTAGTAAACCCCTCATTAAACTGCAGACGTAGAGCTTAGCAGTAATCTGATAATATATTAAATAACAACAGACAGGCACATTCGCAATTATGATTGTGCATTATATCGACACGCTCATATGCTGCGGTGGTGTAAAATATATCATACACTCAGTGACAGGCAGGCAGACACACGCGCGTGGACACACACACACACAAACAAGTACGCACGCAGACACAAATACACATATGCAATTGGCATGCATATTCATAACAGTTTCAGGTAGGCGCACACAATCAAAAATGCGTTCATCAAATTATAGACAGGTGCATGCAAGTATTGCGAGCACGTTATAAATGTAAAATATATATAATAATAACGAGATGCACGCAGATGAATACGGGTTGCACACGCAAACACACACACACACACACACACACGCGCGCGCGCGCACGCGGACCCACATTTTACAAGTATCCACACACACTAATAATCTGACGTACACAAGTACACCTTCTTAATAATTATATAACGAAAAGATGTAACCACACATACTAGCAATGCTACAAATTATCACAATTAATTACCTAATTGCACACGCGGAAAAAGGAAGAAGAATATCGATAAATATAGGATTATAGATAAATAAATACGTGTTTTATAGAAAAAGAGACGTTCAACACACGCGGTTATGACCGCAAAATACACCGATACTGAGTGATTTAAACGCCACGTTCAACGTTGGGCAAGAATTACGAATTAAGTTAGATTTATATATAAATAGAAGCTACATACAGTATATGAAATTATATATATATATATATGTGTGTGTGTGTGTGTGTAAATTATATATTGCTTTTAACATAATATATAATTAACCGTTGTAACATATGTAAGTTACAATATATAACACCATAATCACATGATATATATGGTGTATGATATATTTATTAATGTTATTATATTTCTTACATTGTATTAAAATCAAATACAATGCACGACAATTTCACATATTAATATACAGCATTTGATAAATATACATCTTAGTTAATTCATAACATGTATAGGCTGGACAGAATTTTTTCTCTCTCTGTCTCTCTGTCTCTCTGTCTCTCTCTTTCTTTCTTTCTCTCTCACACACACATACATACACACACAATCCATTACAGCAAAATCAATAACCAGTGTTTGTTAGAATACACTTCCCCCCCAAAAAATTAATTACTGTCTACACACACACACACAGTATATGTATATTTTAAAAATCAGCAAAGTGGGTGTGCCATTCGCGCATGAGGGCGGTAGGGAGTTTGTTTTGAGGTTACGGCTTTTGACAGAGATCGTTCCTCCGATCCAGCTAAATGAAATGCTTTTTAAAGATTATATTTTCTAAAACTCAGCAGCACAGATGGGATTTATTTCAAGGGATTCCTTAATACCAGAGTCGGGAGAGTTCTAAGAGCTTGTGTTGGGCCTTGGCTGCCGTTCTCAACTCGCTCCCATAACGAACTCGTCGCCTGTTGGCCAATTCATAAATTATTTATTACCGCGTGGCACCTATTGTTGTAAATTTTACCAGCTCGAATCTTTGACATTAGATGAATATCTCAGTCAAGCGAAGAGCAAGTTAAAAAAAAATCGTCTCGGAGACGCAGTGAACATTATGCATTTATTTCACCGCTCCTTAAAACAGCCCTCCCAATAGTTTCATCGTGACAAACTTAACATGCCTTCAATATTTTTCTCCTCCGCCATCAGATTTCCGAACAGTCATGAACTCATGAACTGTTGCATTTTTCCTTTGCACTATTTATTTCTGTAAATTTTTACGTCTTGCACTGTACGGCTGCCACAAAAACAACAAAGCAACACGTCTCGAGCCTTTTAGTTGAGTGTTGATAGTGGTTGCGTTTCACCAGATTGTCAAACTTCTGTTAGTACTGGGTTCAAGCAACATGGTCGTTTACGGTACTCGGGTAGATTTACGCCAGCGCTGTCTCTTCGAATTAGTGGCACTTTGATCCTTTATTTTAAAATCAATTAAATTCTCCCCTAGAAACATTTTTTTTAAATCCCAGTTAACCAGGACCCCCCACCCCGCTTTCAACCCGTAAAATAAGATTATGACCAATGGATTAGCCCATGCAGTCTGAGGATCCTTGTCGACGACGCAAGAAAATATAACTCAGGGGGAAACACAAGTGAACAGTTCACTCTTCATTAAGTTCAAGATATGCATTGCCGATACCCCTAATTTTATGTGGGTGACCAAAATTGAAGGCTTTATCGATTAAAAGTCCTTATGATGCAATCTATATAAACACACACACACACGAGTCCGCCACTTACGACCGTAACAGAGATACCGCTCAACAGCGAGAAATCCTGAGAATATCTCTCTGCAAGACTACCTAATTTCAGGAGAGCCGGGGTAGGGGTAGTTCCTGGGTTAAGGGGTGGGTAAGGAGCGTGGGGCGTTGGGGGGGGAGGTGGGGTTGGAAGAAGATTTTGGATGGGAGGGGACTACTTTATGTCGCCCCAATTCCCGGTCCATTGTTGCTGAAATGCGCCGGAGGGCTTTGAAAGGCTTCTGTGTTGGTCCCTCGCCCTGGAGATAACCCCCCACACCCGCCCTCCCTTCTTCCTCGTCAATTCACAGCTTTGGCAGTGTCGTAAATCTCCCTGGGTAATTAAACTGCGTGAGACTCCTCTGCCTTTTTTTTCTCTCTCTGAAATGACAATAATCGCCAGTGATACAAATTCAGTTTGTAGTTTTTTCCCCTCCCCGCTAGAACTGCGGCTGGAGCAGATTGTCTCCGGAGGGCGAAAAGAAAGGGTCTGAGAAAGGTCACACACACACACACACACACACACACACACACACACACACACACACATTCCCCCAGGAAATGTGGCCGCAAGCTCCAAAGCCTCGTTACAACAAGGGAGAGAGGGAGAGGGAGCGTCCAAGTGAGGCTGGGTTCCTCGGGCGTTGCAACTATGAGATTGGAATTGATGGCTTCGTCGGGGCTCAGAGTCAGACCTATGGCGCGCAGCCTCACAGGGGTTACACAACACGGAAACAGGCCGTTCGGCCCAGCTGGTCCATGCCGACCAACATACCCACCTAAGCCAGTCCCAGCGTTCGGCGCATATCCCTCTAAACCAGGGTTTCCCAAAATGGGGCCTAAGGACTCCTCGGATAATAGTAGGGTCTCCAGCTTAAAAAAGTTGGAAACCCATATCCCTCAAAACCTTTTCTATCCATGGATCAGTCCAAATGTCTTTCAAATGTTGTTAATATACTTGCCTCTACCACTTCCTCTGGCAGCTCGTTTCATACAGACCATCCTTTGAGTGAAAAGTTGTCCCTACGAAATCTCTCCCTTAAAACCTTAAACCTGTGCTCTCTAGTTCTTGATTCCCCAGTCTTGAAAAAACTGTGCATTCACCCGATCTATGCCCATCATGGTTTTATACACGTTAATAGGGTCACCCCTCATCTCCAAGGAACAAAGCCCCAACCTGCCCAACCTCTCTCCATAACTCAGCACTCGTATCCCAGACACATCCTTCAATGGAAGGAGGCATGGGGAGGACTGTGCGGAAGGGCAAGAGATGATCTGACCAGTAACTGTGGTTGTATGTGCCACCACAACTGACCACCCACACATACACAGGTCACTGTGTAAAACTGATCCATTGCAGGTAAATCTTGTCAATGTGCATTTTGAACAAAGCCTCTTGCACTATACTAAGTCCATTCACTTTATCACTGGCCCTCTCACTCCATCTCTGTTTCTGTTACACTCTCTAATTCATTCATATTTAGGTCCATCTCCCTTTTTGTCTTTCTCCCTATCACTCCCTCTACTCCTGTCCCTGTCACCATCTTGCTCTACTTTTCTCTCTATACCTTTATCCCCCTCCTCTACAACCCCACTCTCTGTCCTGCCTCCCTTTCTCTCTAAGTCTTCTCTCTGTATCCCTCTTTCTCGACCATCCCCTCTTTACTCTCTCTGCCTCTCTACCCCCCTTTACAACCCCTCTCTCTACTCACAGCCTCTCTCTTTACCATCTCATTCCACTTCTGTAGTCTCTTTTGATTTATCTGTTTCCACTCAATCTCTCTCTCCCCATGCTCTTATTCCCTCTATTCATCCATCTTGCTGTGGTTATTTATTTCTGTCTATATAGACATATTTATCTATCCATCTATCAGTTTCACCCTATCTCTACTTCTTCCCCCACCTCTCTCCTCTTTTTCATAATCACACAAGCACGCGTGCGCGTACACACACACACACCACACAGAACACTCGGATCTTCTGATCGCTATGACCGGTTTGAGACAACAGGAATTATTTGTTGTTTACAAGGATAATAAAGTGAGGTGTAATTATCATTTCCAGGGAAGGATTTTGTTGTCACTGTTGCATCCTCTATGCTTGATCAGAAGAGGGATGTGTGGATTGAGAGAAGGTTGATGTGTGATGTGTTGAGGGGCTGGGGTGACGAGAAAGTGTGTTGGGGGGGAAGGGAGAGAAAATTGCAGAGCTGACAGTTCTGTTAACAGTAAATTGTTTAAAGAACAATTTATCTCAGTAGAGCAGATGTGAAAATGACAGAATAAGCCCATCAAGGCTTGAGAAATTAGAACAAGGGAGAGGTAGGGAGAGAGAGAGAGAGACAGAAAGACAGAATGCAAAAACAAGTGAGAGGGAAGGGGAGAGTGTATGAGACAGAGAGGAGCGAGAGTAGGAAAGATGGGGTGTAGCAAGAGAGTATGAGTAAGGGAATAGAATAATAGAATATAACAATTACTGGTTGGTCTACACTTGGAGTACTGTGTACATATCAGGATTCCACTTTACAGGAAAGATGTGGTTGTGCTGAGGAGGTTGCAGAGGAGAGGAAGAGAGTCAGCAGGATGTTGCCTGAATTGGGAGACTTTAGTTATTTTAGTACTGGACAGGCTGGGCTTGTTTTCCCTGGAGTGTGTGTGTGTGTGTGTGTGTGTGTGTCTGTCTCTAACTTTATTCATCCATCTCCAGCCAGTATGAATGGACAGTGTTGTGTGCCATCATGCACTGCTCATCTGTCTGTTCTGGTCTCTCTCTCCTTCCACTTGTTTGCCCTTCTCCCACGTGTCACCCATCCATCCCTCTGATGTGTCCTCCTGTCAATTCACCTCAGTCTCCTCAGGAAGTAGAGGCGACTCTGGCCCTTCTTGTACACGGCCTCTGTGTTGGTGCTCCACTCACGTCTGTCATCCAGGTGCACCCCCAGGTACTTGTAGGTCCTCACCACATCCATGTGCTCACCATCAATAGTAACAGGGAGCAGTGCAGGCTTAAGACTGATTTAAGTCCATCACCATCTCCTTTGTCTTACTGATGTTGAGCTGCAGATGATTCAGCTCGCACCATTTGACAAAGTGCTCCTCCAGGGCCCCGTATTCATCCTCCTGTCCTCCCTTTATACACCCAACTATTGCCGAGTCATCAGAGAATTTCTGCAGATGACATGGGTCAGTGTTTTATTTAAAGTCTGAGGTATACAGGGTAAACTGGAAGGGAGCCTGTGGGGGCCCAGTGCTGCTTATAACCATGTCTGACACACAGCTCTGAGGCTGCACAAAGTTTAGAAAGAGAAATTCGGCTTAGTCTCTGTTTTGGGAAGAGGCATTCTGTCCCTCTGTCTCAGAAGTGGGTGAGTGTAGTGGGATTAGTGGATTGCAGAGAGAAACAAAGAACGGTACAGCACAGTACGGGCCCTTTGGCCCACAATGTTGTGCTGATCTCTGTAAACCTACTCCACCATCATTCTAACCCTTCCTTCCTACATAGCCCTGAACCCTCAATTTTACTTACATCCAAGTGCCTATCTAACAGTCTCTTAAAAGTCCCTCATGTATCACAAGGGCAATAGATAGGGTGAATGTGCCCACAGATATTTCCCCAAAGGTTGTGGAATCAAGAACAAGATAGCATAGTTTTAAGCTGAGAGGGGAGGAACCCAAGCGGCTACTTTTTCACCCAAAGAAAAACTGTAAAGGGATGTGGGCCAGTCACAGGTATGGGGAAATGGTTTGAATGGAGATTTTGGTCAGCATGGAGCAGTTGGGCTGAAGGGCCTGCTTCCATGATGTAGGTCTCTCTCCATCATTCTCTCTTTATGCATTTCTCTACATCTCTCTGTCTCTGCTTCTCTCTCTCTCTCCCTCTCTGTGCCAAAAATTAAAGAAAATCCTGTCCTGTCAGGAATGTGCCATGGGGGGGGGGGGGGCATGCGCAGTGTTGTGGTGGGGAGAAGAAATTAAAACGACTTGTTGGACTTGTGGGACTTCAGAAAAATGAAACTAAAGAAAGGCAAATCCACTCTCCCCCACTACCCCCCCCCCAATACTCCAGTGATTGGAAAAACAACCTCGAGGGAAGGTCTTCTGATTTAAAAGGCATTCATTCGCAGTAATGAGGCACCTAATTTCATTAATGCTCCAAATGTAGCAGCTGTTGAGGGAATCTTCTCTTACAACTCTGCACCACACACTCACCTTCCTTCACTCAGTTTCTCCCTCTCCCTTGACTTTTCCCTCTCTCTGTCTTTTCACCACCACTCCCTCTCCCATTTCCTTTCTCCTGCTCTCCCCCTCCCTCTTTCTTTCTCCCTCCTCTCCCTGTCTGCACTCTGCCCCCCCACTTTTCCCACCCTGTTTTGCCCTGTCCCACTCTCCTCTCCTTGCTCCCTCTCTCCTCACCTTCCCCTCTCCCTCTCTCCCCTTCCACCCCACCTCCATTTCTCCTGCTCTCTCCATCTACCCTCCTCATCTTCCTCCCTCACCCTGCCCCTCTCTCCCAATCTTCTTCTTTCCCTTCCCTTCTCACTCTCCGCCTCTTCCTCTCTCTCCCCAGCCTGCTGCACTCTCCTCATTCTCCTCCTTCTCCCTCCATTTTTGCCCCTAACCCCTCCATTCCCTCGTTCCCTATCTCTCTCTCCCCCCGCTATTTCCTTCCTTCTCTCCATCCATCTCTCCCTCTTTGTCCCTCTCATATGAGGAGAGCTTGAGAAGTGCAATGTATGAGGAGTGTTTGATGTCCCTGGACCTGTGCCCTTTGGCCCATGATATTGTGCTGTCTTTTTAACCTACTCCGAGATCAATCTAACCCTTCTCTCCTATAACACCCTCCATTTATCTTTCATCCATGTCCCTATCTAAGAGTCTTTTAAATATCCCTAATGTATCTGCTTCTACCACCACCAGGGTAGGACACAGGGCGTTTCATGCACCCAGCATTCTCTGCGTAAAGAACCCAACTCTGGTATTTCCCCATATTCTTTCCTCCAATCATCTTAAAATTATGCCCCCTTGCATTAACCATTTCTACCCTGGGAAAAAGTCTCTGGCTGTCCACTCTATCAAGTCACCTTTTAGAAACATAGAAACATAGAAAACCTACAGCACAATACAGGCCCTTCGGCCCACAAAGCTGTGCCGAACATGTTCTTACCTTAGAAATTACCTAGGCTTTACCCATAGCCCTCTATTTTTCTAAACTCCATGTATCCATCCAGGAGTCTCTTAAAAGACCCTATCATATCCACCTCCACCACTGCCGCCAACAGCCCATTCCACACACTCACCACTCTCTGCATAAAAAACTTACCCCTGACATCCCCTCTGTACCTACTTCCAAGCACCTTGAAACTATGCCCTCTCATGTTAGCCATTTCAGCCCTGGGAAAAAGCCTCCAACTATCCACATGATCAATGCCTCTCATCATCTTGTACACCTCTATCAGGTCACCTCTCATCCTCTGTCGCTCCAAGGAGAAAACACCGAGTTCATGCAACCTATTCTCATAAGGCATGCTCCCCAATCCAGGTAATGTCCTTGTAAATCTCCTCTGCACCCTTTCTATAGTTTCCACATCCTTAGGAGGTGACCAGAACTGAGCACAGCACTCCAAGTGGGGTCTGACCAGGGTCCTATATAGCTACAACATTATCTTTCGGCTCCTAAACTCAATCCCACAATTGATGAAGGCCAATGCACTGTATGCTTTCTTAACCACATAGTCAACCTGCACAGCAGCCTTGAGTGTCCTATGGACTCGGACCCCAAGATCCTTCTGATCCTCCACACTGCCAAGAGTCTTACCATTAATACTATATTCTGCCATCATATTTGACCTACCAAAATGAACCACCTCACACTTATCTGGGTTCAACTCCATCTGCCACTTCTCAGCCCAGTTTTGAATCCTATCAATGTCCCGTTGTAACCTCTGACAGCCCTCCACACTATCCACAACACCTCCAACATTTGTGTCATCAGCAAATTTATTAACCCATCCCTCTACTTCCTCATCCAGGTCATTTATAAAAATCACGAAGAGAAGGGGTCCCAGAACAGATCCCTGAGGCACACCGACCTCCATGCAGAATATGAGCTACCTACAACCACTCTTTCCCTTCTGTGGGCAAGCCAATTCTGGATCCACAAAGCAAGGTCCCCTTGGATTCCATGCCTCCTTACTTTCTCAATAAGCCTTGCATGGGGTATCTTATCAAATGCCTTGCTGAAATCCATATACACTACATCTACTGGTCTACCTTATTCAATGTTTTTAGTCACACCCTCAAAAAATTCAGTCAGGCTCGTAAGGTATGACCTGCCTTTGACAAAGCCACGCTGACTATTCCTAATCATATTATGCCTCTCCAAATGTTCATAAATCCTGCCTCTCAGGATCTTCTCAATCAACTTACCAACCACTGAAGTAAGACTCACTGGTCTAGAATTTCCTTTTATGCTCCTTAATTCCAAAGAGAAAAGCCCTAGTTCACTCAACCTATCCTCACAAGACATGGTCTATAATCCATGTAGCATCCTTCTAAATCTCCTCTGCCCCCTCACTAAATCTTCCATATCCTTCTGATAATGAGGGACCAGGGCTGAACAGAATGCTCTAGGTGAGGTCTAACTGGACTTTTGTAGAGCTGCAACAGTAACAATACTGGGAGAGTCTCGGAGCAGAGAACACAGCCTCAGAAGAGAAGGGTGTCCTTTTAGAACAGAGATGAAGAGGATTTTCTTTCGTCAGTGGGTGGAGAACCTGTGGAATTCATTGCCACAGATGACTGTGGAGGCCAACATTGTGTATATTTAAAACGGAGGAACACAGTTTCTTGATTAATAAGGGTGTCAAAGGTTACAGGGCGAAAGCAGGAGAAAGGGGTTGAGAGGGTTAATAAATCAGCCATGATCAAATGCAAAGCAGACTCAATGGGCCAAATGGCCTAATTCTGCTCCTATGTCTTGCGGTCTTATTGTATCTCTCTCTCTCTCTCCCTCACAAGATGTGAACTGTTCCAAAGTAGCATTTAAAAAGAAATTCTCCCACAGCTGCACATTACAGAGTCACTAAACTATTTCCCTTGGGGAAAACCTTAACCCAATGAAGCTATCTATTACAGTTGGAAGAAAGGGAGAAATGCTGAATCTATTGCTGACGGCCACTCGATGTTTTGTATGCAAATAACATTCCCTAACTTTGGAACTTGAGATATCCATCTAACTCAAAAAATGGAGAAAGTATGAAACAACTGTTTGAACTGTTTGAAACTTTGACAAATGTAGCCATCTGACTTCATAAATGGGGTGTAACTAGTCCAAGGTACATGGATGTGAGTACAAGGCATGGTTATTAATAGTCACTGTTAGACTTTATTCACCCCTTAGTCTCCTACACTCTGAACAATAAAGTCCTAGTCTGTCTAATTTCTCACTACAACTCAATCCCTCATGTCCTGGGAACATCCTTGTTAATCTCCTCTGCAATCTTTCCATTATTTAAAATAATTAATGATAATTCGTTATTAATTAGAAGAACATTTAGAACACCATGGTTCAAAATAAATTTATTATCCAAGTGCATATATGTTACCAGATGATACCTAAAGATTCATTCCCTTGCAGGCATTTACAATGAAATAAAGAACCACAATATAATTTTAATGAAAAACTATACACAGGCAAAGACTGACAGATGTGTAAAAGAAGATAAGTCAAATAATAATAATGAGAACATGAAAGTGGGTCTGTGATCTGTAGGATCAGTTAAGAGTAGTGGTGATTGAAGTTATCCGCATAATATTTAGAACATGCACTAACTGGGCACTTTATTAGGTATCCCAGTATACCTACTCGTTAATCAGCCAATCACGTGGCAGCAACTCAGTGCATAAAAGCATTCAGACATGGTCAAGAGGTTCAGTTGTTGTTCAGAACAAACATCAGAGTGGGAAGAAATGTGATCTAAGTGACTTTGACCGTAGAATGATTGGTGGTGCCAGATGGGGTGGTTTGAGTATCTCTGGAAATACTAATCTCTAGGAATCTTCAGACACAACAGTTTACAGAGAATGGTGTGAGAAACAAAAAAAAAAATCCAGTAGGCAGCAATTCTATGGGTAAAAATGTACAAGGGTAGGACATACACAGGTGAATGCTGGGGAGATTCCAGGTACAGAGGGATGTCACTGTACTGGTGTAGAACACACACCGTGAATGATAATGAATGTTGATGGACAGAGAGATCTCAGTGTACAAGGCTAGGACACACACAATGAATGGTGGGGTATATCGAGGGACAGAGGAATGTCGGTGTACAAGGTTAGGACACACAGTGAATGGCGGGGAGAGTCGAGGGACAGAGGCAACTGAGTGTATTAGGATAGGACACCCACTGTGAAAGGTACAGAGTGTCGACAGACAGAGGGATATCGGTGTACAAGTGTAGGACACTCACATGTAGGGTAGCGAATTTCGAGATACAGAGGGACCTTGTTGCGCAAGGATAGGACACAGTGAGAACGTTGGGGAGTGTTGAGGGACATAGGGATCTCGGTGTATATCAACAGGACACACGTGTTAATGGTTGGGAGTGTCAGAGAACAGAGATCTCGGTGTACAAGGGCAGTTCATATGCTGTCTACAATGGAGCTGTTGAGAGACACAGGAACCTCAGTGTACAAAGGTAGGACACCCATGTGAACACAAAATAATCTGCAGATGCTGGGGTCAAAGTAACACTCACAACATGCTGGAGGAACTCAGCAGGTCGGGCAGCATCCGTGGAAAAGATTGGTCGACGTTTCAGGCCGGAACCCTTCGTCAGGACTGTAGAGGGAAGGGGCAGAGGCCCTATAAAGAAGGTGGGGGGAGGGTGGGAAGGAGAAGGCTAGTCGGTTCCAGGTGAAAAACCAGTAAGGGGAAAGATAAAGGGGTGGGCGAGGGGAAGCAGGGAGGTGGTAGGCAGGAAAGGTGAAGAAAGAATAGGGGAAAACACAATGGGTAGTAGAAGGAGGCGGAACCATGAGGGAGGTGGTAGGCAGTTGAGGGAGGGGGCAGAGTGACATAGGGATAGGGGAAGGGAGGGGGAGGGAATTACCGGAAGTTGGAGAATTCTATGTTCATACCAAGGGGCTGGAGACTACCTAGACGGTATATGAGGTGTTGCTCCTCCAACCTGAGTTTAGCCTCATCATGGCAGTAGAGTAGGCCATGTATGGACATATCCAAACGGGAGTGGGAGGCAGAGTTGAAGTGGGCGGCTACCGGGAAATCCTGTCTGTTTTGGCGGACGGAGCGGAGGTGCTCGACGAAGCAGCCCCCCAATCTGCGTCGGGTTTCACCGATGTAGAGGAGGCCACACTGGGAGCACTGGATGCAATAGATGACCCCAACAGACTCACAAGTGAAGTGTTGCCTCACCTGGAAGGACTGTTTGGGTCCCTGAATGGTGGCAAGAGAGGAGGTGTAGGGACAGGTATAGCACTTACGTTTACAGGGATAAGTGCCCAGTGGGAGATCCGTGGGGAGGGACGTGTGGACCAGGGAGTCGCGGAGGGAACGATCCCTGCGGAAAGCAGAGAGGGGTGGAGAGGGAAAGATGTGCTTAGTGGTGGGGTCCTGGTGAAGGTGGCGGAAGTTGCAGAGGATAATGTGCTGGATCCAGAAGCTGGTGGGGTGGTAGGTGAGGACAAGGGGAACTCTATCCCTGTTGTGGTGGCGGGAGGATGGGGTGAGAGCCGAAGTGCGGGAAATGGAGGAGATGCGGGTGAGGGCATCATTGATGACAGCAGAAGGGAAACCATGATCCTTAAAGAAAGAGGACATTTGAGATGTTCTGGAATGGAAAGCCTCATCCTGGGAGCAGATGCGGCGGAGACAGAGGAATTGGGAGTAGGGAATGGAATTTTTGCATGTGGCGGGGTGGGAAGAGGTATAGTTGAGGTAGCTATGAGAGTCAGTGAGCTTGTAGAAGATGTCAGCGGACAGTCTGTCTCCAGAGATGGAGACCGAGAGATCAAGAAAGGGGAGAGAAGTGTCCGAGATAGACCAAGTGAATTTGAGGGCTGGGTGGAAGTTAGAAGTAAAGTCGATGAAATTGACAAGATCAGCATGGGTGCGGGAAGCAGCACCAATGTAGTCGTCAATGTACCGAAGGAAAAGTTGGGGAGCAGTACTAGAATAGGGTTGGAGCACAGACTGTTCCACATGGACACACATGTGAATGGTGGGGAGTGTCAAGGAACAGAGGGATATCAGTGTAAAAGGGTAGGACACACACAGTGATCAGTGTGGTGTGTCGAGGGACAAAAGGACCTCTGTGTACAAGTACAGGACACACACTGTGAATTGTGGGGAGTCTTGAGTTACAGATAGACGTCAATGTTCAAATGTAGGACACACACCGTGAAGGGCAGGGAGTGTTGAGGGACAGAGGGACATTGGTTTCAAGGGTAGGATAAACAACGTGAATGCCGTGAAATGTCGAGGGACAGAGGGACCTCGGGGTGCAAGTGTAGGACACACACATGTAGGGTAGCAAGTGACAAGGGACAGTTGAATTCGGTGTACAAAGGTTGAACATGCACTGTGAATGGTGGGGAGTATCGAAGAACAGCGGGACCTCATCGTATAAGGGCAGGACACACACTGTGAATGGTGCGGAATGTCGACAGACAGAGGGACATTGGTGTACGAGGATAGGACACAAACCTGTAGGGTAGTGAATGTCAAGGGACAGTTGACCTTGGTGTACAAGGGTAGAACACACATTCACGGTGAGCTATAGAAAGACCTCAATGTACAAGTGTGAGACACACAACATGATGGGAAGGGAGTGTCGAAGGACAGAAGGATATAGGTGTACAAGGGTAGGACTGATACTTTAAATGGTGGGTAAAGTCATGGGACAGGGGAACCACTGTGTATGAGGGTAGGATGAATGAAGGGGACTGGCAAGGAACAGAGGGATCTTGGTGTACAAGAGAAGACACACAGTGTGTATGATGCGGAGTTTGGAGGGACAGAGGGACATCGGTGTAGAAAGGTAGGACACAGGACATGAATGGTGGGACATAATCAAGGGCCAGAGGAACCTTTATGTACAAATGTAGGGCACATGATGTAAATGGGGGTGAACGTTGAGAAAAAGATGGACCCTGGTGTACAAGGGTAGGACACTCAGTGTGAATGTTGGGAAGTACTAAGGTACAGAGGGATCTCGGTTTACAATGATAAGGCACATGTGTTCGTGGTTGGGAATGTCAAAGAATCGATGGTTGGATACGAACCATGAACGGTGGGGAGTATTGAGGAACAGAGTGACCTTGGTGAACAAATGTATGGCACAGTGTGAATAGTGGAGACTGTTGAGGGGCAGAGGCACATCGGTGTACAAGATAGTACACACACAGTGAGTGGTGGGGGGTGTCGAGGGGTAGACGGACATCAGTGTACAAGATAGGACACAATTTGAATGGTGGGGAGTGTCGAATGGCAGAGGGACATTGGTGTACATGATAGGACACACACATTGTGAATGGTGTGGCATGTTGAGGGGCAGATGGACCTTGATTTACAAGGGTAGAACACACACTGTGAATGGTGGGGAGTGTCGAGGGACAGAGGTACATCGGTGTTCAAGGTAGGACACACTGTGTACGGTGTGGATTTTCGAGGGGTAGAGTGACATCGGTGTACAAGATAGGACACACTCTGAATGGTTCGGCTTGTCGAGGGGCAGAGGGAGATTTCTGTAGAAGATAGGACACACACAATGAATGGTGGGGAGTGTCGAGGGGCAGAGAGACATCACTGTAGAAGATAGGACACACACAGTGAATGGTGGGGAGTGTCGAGGGACAGAGGGACATCGGTGTACAAGATAGGACACACTCTGAATGGTTCAACCTGTCGAGGGGAAGAGGGAGATTTGTGTAGAAGGTAGGACACACACGGTGAATGGTGGGGAGTGTCAAGGGGCAGAGATACATCACTGTACAAGATAGGACACACACAGTGTAGGGTGTGGAGTGTTGAGGGGCAGAGGGACATCGGTGTACAAGATAATACACACAGTGAATGATGGAGAGTGTCAAGGGGCAGAGGGAACTTGAGATGAAGGGTAGACACACACTGTGAATGGTGTACAAGATAGGACACACTCTGAATAGCTTGGAGTGTTGAGGGGCAGAGGGGGAATTGGTGTACCAGATAGACATAATGTGAATGGTGGGGAGTGTCGAGGGGTAGAGGGACATTGGTGTACAAGATAGGACACACAATGAATGGTGGGGAGTTTGGAGGGACAGAGGGAACTCGGTGTACAAAGGTGGGACACAGGACAAGAATGGTGGAGATATCAAGGGCCAGAAGGAACGTTATGTACAAATGCAGCACATGCTGTGAATGGTGGTGGATGTTAAGGGGCAGAGGGACATGTATGTAGAAGATAGAACACACACAGTGAATGGTGTGGCATGTCGCGGGGGAGATGGACATCGGTGTACAAGTTAGGACCACACTGTGTATGGTTCGGAGTGTCAAGGGTGAGAGGGACCTTGATGTACAAGACTAGGACAGACACTGTGAATGTTGCTGAGTATCTAGAGACCGAGGGATCCTGGTATATAACATTAAGACAGTCATGTGAAGGATTGAGAATGCCAAAGTACAGAGAAATCTCTGTGTGCAAGGGTAGAACTCACACTGTGAATGGTGTGGCATGTTGAGGGGTAGATGGACATCGGTGTACATGATAGGACACACACAGTGAATGGTGGGGAGTGTCGAGGGACAGAGGGACATTGGCGTACAAGATAGGACACGCACAGTGAATGGTGGGTGTGTCGAGGGACAGAGGGACATCGGTGTACAAGATAGGATACACACAGTGAATGGTGGGGAGTGTCGAGGGACAGAGGGACATTGGCGTACAAGATTCGACACACACAGTGAATGGTTTGCATGTCGAAGGGCAGACGGACCTTGATGTACAAGGGTAGAACACACGCAGTGAATGGTGGGGAGTGTCGAGGGACAGAGGGACATCTGTGTACATGATAGGACACACACAGTGAATGGTGGGGAGTGTCAAGGGACAGAGGGACATTGGCGTACAAGATAGGATACACACAGTGAATGGTGCAGAGTGTCGAGGAGCAGAGGGACATTGGCGTACAAGATAGGACACACACAGTGAATGGTGCAGAGAGTTGAGGAGCAGAGGGACATTGGCGTACAAGATAGGATACACACAGTGAATGGTGGGGAGTGTCGAGGGACAGAGGGACATTGGCGTACAAGATAGGACACGCACAGTGAATGGTGGGTGTGTCGAGGGACAGAGGGACATCGGTGTACAAGATAGGATAGACACAGTGAATGGTGGGGAGTGTCGAGGGACAGAGGGACATTGGCGTACAAGATTCGACACACACAGTGAATGGTGTGCATGTCGAAGGGCAGACAGACCTTGATGTACAAGGGTAGAACACACGCAGTGAATGGTGGGGAGTGTCGAGGGACAGAGGGACATCTGTGTACATGATAGGACACACACAGTGAATGGTGGGGAGTGTCAAGGGACAGAGGGACATTGGCGTACAAGATAGGGTACACACAGTGAATGGTGCAGAGTGTCGAGGAGCAGAGGGACATTGGCGTACAAGATAGGACACACACAGGGAATGGTGCAGAGAGTTGAGGAGCAGAGGGACATTGGCGTACAAGATAGGACACACACAGTGAATGGTGGGTGTGTCGAGGGACAGAGGGACATCGGTGTACAAGATAGGATACACACAGTGAATGGTGGGGAGTGTCGAGGGACAGAGGGACATTGGCGTACAAGATTCGACACACACAGTGAATGGTTTGCCATGTCGAAGGGCAGACGGACCTTGATGTACAAGGGTAGAACACACGCAGTGAATGGTGGGGAGTGTCGAGGGACAGAGGGACATCTGTGTACATGATAGGACACACACAGTGAATGGTGGGGAGTGTCGAGGGACAGAGGGACATTGGCGTACAAGATAGGATACACACAGTGAATGGTGGGGAGTGTCGAGGGACAGAGGGACATCGGTGTACATGATAGGATACACACAGTGAATGGTGGGGAGTCTCGAGGGACAGAGGGACATTGGCGTACAAGATAGGACACGCACAGTGAATGGTGGGGAGTGTCAAGGGACAGAGGGACATTGGCGTACAAGATAGGGTACACACAGTGAATGGTGCAGAGTGTCGAGGAGCAGAGGGACATTGGCGTACAAGATAGGACACACACAGTGAATGGTGCAGAGAGTTGAGGAGCAGAGGGACATTGGCGTACAAGATAGGACACACACAGTGAGTGGTGGGTGTGTCGAGGGACAGAGGGACATCGGTGTACAAGATAGGATACACACAGTGAATGGTGGGGAGTGTCGAGGGACAGAGGGACATTGGCGTACAAGATTCGACACACACAGTGAATGGTTTGCCATGTCGAAGGGCAGACGACCTTGATGTACAAGGGTAGAACACACTCAGTGAATGGTGGGGAGTGTCGAGGGACAGAGGGACATCTGTGTACATGATAGGACACACACAGTGAATGGTGGGGAGTGTCGAGGGACAGAGGGACATTGGCGTACAAGATAGGATACACACAGTGAATGGTGGGGAGTGTCAAGGGACAGAGGGACATCGGTGTACATGATAGGATACACACAGTGAATGGTGGGGAGTGTCGAGGGACAGAGGGACATTGGCGTACAAGATACGACACGCACAGTGAATGGTGGGTGTGTCGAGGGACAGAGGGACATCGGTGTACAAGATAGGATACACACAGTGAATGGTGGGGAGTGTCGGGGGACAGAGGGACATTGCGTACAAGATTCGACACACACAGTGAATGGTTTGCCATGTCGAAGGGCAGACGGACCTTGATGTACAAGGGTAGAACACACGCAGTGAATGGTGGGGAGTGTCGAGGGACAGAGGGACATCTGTGTACATGATAGGACACACACAGTGAATGGTGGGGAGTGTCGAGGGACAGAGGGACATTGGCGTACAAGATAGGATACACACAGTGAATGGTGGGGAGTGTCGAGGGACAGAGGGACATCGGTGTACATGATAGGATACACACAGTGAATGGTGGGGAGTGTCGAGGGACAGAGGGACATTGGCGTACAAGATAGGACACGCACAGTGAATGGTGGGTGTGTCGAGGGACAGAGGGACATCGGTGTACAAGATAGGATACACACAGTGAATGGTGGGGAGTGTCGAGGGACAGAGGGACATTGGCGTACAAGATTCGACACACACAGTGAATGGTTTGCATGTCGAAGGGCAGACGGACCTTGATGTACAAGGGTAGAACACACGCAGTGAATGGTGGGGAGTGTCGAGAGACAGAGGGACATTGGCGTACAAGATTCGACACACACAGTGAATGGTGTGCCATGTCGAGGGGCAGACGGACCTTGATGTACAAGGGTAGAACACACGCAGTGAATGGTGGGGAGTGTCGAGAGACAGAGGGACATTGGCGTACAAGATTCGACACACACAGTGAATGGTGTGCCATGTCGAGGGGCAGACGGACCTTGATGTACAAGGGTAGAACACACGCAGTGAATGGTGGGGAGTGTCGAGGGACAGAGGGACATCTGTGTACATGATAGGACACACACAGTGAATGGTGGGGAGTGTCAAGGGACAGAGGGACATTGGCGTACAAGATAGGATACACACAGTGAATGGTGCAGAGTGTCGAGGAGCAGAGGGACATTGGCGTACAAGATAGGACACGCACAGTGAATGGTGGGTGTGTCGAGGGACAGAGGGACATCGGTGTACAAGATAGGATACACACAGTGAATGGTGGGGAGTGTCGAGGGACAGAGGGACATTGGCGTACAAGATTCGACACACACAGTGAATGGTTTGCATGTCGAAGGGCAGACGGACCTTGATGTACAAGGGTAGAACACACGCAGTGAATGGTGGGGAGTGTCGAGGGACAGAGGGACATCTGTGTACATGATAGGACACACACAGTGAATGGTGGGGAGTGTCAAGGGACAGAGGGACATTGGTGTACAAGATAGGATACACACAGTGAATGGTGCAGAGTGTCGAGGAGCAGAGGGACATTGGCGTACAAGATAGGACACATACAGTGAATGGTGCAGAGAGTTGAGGAGCAGAGGGACATTGGCGTACAAGATAGGATACACACAGTGAATGGTGGGTAGTGTCGAGGGACAGAGGGACATTGGCGTACAAGATAGGACACGCACAGTGAATGGTGGGTGTGTCGAGGGACAGAGGGACATCGGTGTACAAGATAGGATACACACAGTGAATGGTGGGGAGTGTCGAGGGACAGAGGGACATTGGCGTACAAGATTCGACACACACAGTGAATGGTTTGCATGTCGAAGGGCAGACGGACCTTGATGTACAAGGGTAGAACACACGCAGTGAATGGTGGGGAGTGTCGAGGGACAGAGGGACATCTGTGTACATGATAGAACACACACAGTGAATGGTGGGGAGTGTCAAGGGACAGAGGGACATTGGCGTACAAGATAGGGTACACACAGTGAATGGTGCAGAGTGTCGAGGAGCAGAGGGACATTGGCGTACAAGATAGGACACACACAGTGAATGGTGCAGAGAGTTGAGGAGCAGAGGGACATTGGCGTACAAGATAGGACACACACAGTGAATGGTGGGTGTGTCGAGGGACAGAGGGACATCGGTGTACAAGATAGGATACACACAGTGAATGGTGGGGAGTGTCGAGGGACAGAGGGACATTGGCGTACAAGATAGGACACGCACAGTGAATGGTGGGTGTGTCGAGGGACAGAGGGACATCGGTGTACAAGATAGGATACACACAGTGAATGGTGGGGAGTGTCGGGGGACAGAGGGACATTGGCGTACAAGATTCGACACACACAGTGAATGGTTTGCCATGTCGAAGGGCAGACGGACCTTGATGTACAAGGGTAGAACACACGCAGTGAATGGTGGGGAGTGTCGAGGGACAGAGGGACATCTGTGTACATGATAGGACACACACAGTGAATGGTGGGGAGTGTCGAGGGACAGAGGGACATTGGCGTACAAGATAGGATACACACAGTGAATGGTGGGGAGTGTCGAGGGACAGAGGGACATCGGTGTACATGATAGGATACACACAGTGAATGGTGGGGAGTGTCGAGGGACAGAGGGACATTGGCGTACAAGATAGGACACGCACAGTGAATGGTGGGTGTGTCGAGGGACAGAGGGACATCGGTGTACAAGATAGGATACACACAGTGAATGGTGGGGAGTGTCGAGGGACAGAGGGACATTGGCGTACAAGATTCGACACACACAGTGAATGGTTTGCATGTCGAAGGGCAGACGGACCTTGATGTACAAG
Organism: Mobula hypostoma; assembly: GCF_963921235.1. Lineage (NCBI taxonomy): Eukaryota > Metazoa > Chordata > Chondrichthyes > Myliobatiformes > Myliobatidae > Mobula > Mobula hypostoma. The sequence continues at coordinate 233,776 of NW_026948167.1, read as the reverse complement.
GGTAGAACACACGCAGTGAATGGTGGGGAGTGTCGAGAGACAGAGGGACATTGGCGTACAAGATTCGACACACACAGTGAATGGTGTGCCATGTCGAGGGGCAGACGGACCTTGATGTACAAGGGTAGAACACACGCAGTGAATGGTGGGGAGTGTCGAGAGACAGAGGGACATTGGCGTACAAGATTCGACACACACAGTGAATGGTGTGCCATGTCGAGGGGCAGACGGACCTTGATGTACAAGGGTAGAACACACGCAGTGAATGGTGGGGAGTGTCGAGGGACAGAGGGACATCTGTGTACATGATAGGACACACACAGTGAATGGTGGGGAGTGTCAAGGGACAGAGGGACATTGGCGTACAAGATAGGATACACACAGTGAATGGTGCAGAGTGTCGAGGAGCAGAGGGACATTGGCGTACAAGATAGGACACGCACAGTGAATGGTGGGTGTGTCGAGGGACAGAGGGACATCGGTGTACAAGATAGGATACACACAGTGAATGGTGGGGAGTGTCGAGGGACAGAGGGACATTGGCGTACAAGATTCGACACACACAGTGAATGGTTTGCATGTCGAAGGGCAGACGGACCTTGATGTACAAGGGTAGAACACACGCAGTGAATGGTGGGGAGTGTCGAGGGACAGAGGGACATCTGTGTACATGATAGGACACACACAGTGAATGGTGGGGAGTGTCAAGGGACAGAGGGACATTGGTGTACAAGATAGGATACACACAGTGAATGGTGCAGAGTGTCGAGGAGCAGAGGGACATTGGCGTACAAGATAGGACACACACAGTGAATGGTGCAGAGAGTTGAGGAGCAGAGGGACATTGGCGTACAAGATAGGATACACACAGTGAATGGTGGGTAGTGTCGAGGGACAGAGGGACATTGGCGTACAAGATAGGACACGCACAGTGAATGGTGGGTGTGTCGAGGGACAGAGGGACATCGGTGTACAAGATAGGATACACACAGTGAATGGTGGGGAGTGTCGAGGGACAGAGGGACATTGGCGTACAAGATTCGACACACACAGTGAATGGTTTGCATGTCGAAGGGCAGACGGACCTTGATGTACAAGGGTAGAACACACGCAGTGAATGGTGGGGAGTGTCGAGGGACAGAGGGACATCTGTGTACATGATAGGACACACACAGTGAATGGTGGGGAGTGTCAAGGGACAGAGGGACATTGGCGTACAAGATAGGGTACACACAGTGAATGGTGCAGAGTGTCGAGGAGCAGAGGGACATTGGCGTACAAGATAGGACACACACAGTGAATGGTGCAGAGAGTTGAGGAGCAGAGGGACATTGGCGTACAAGATAGGACACACACAGTGAATGGTGGGTGTGTCGAGGGACAGAGGGACATCGGTGTACAAGATAGGATACACACAGTGAATGGTGGGGAGTGTCGAGGGACAGAGGGACATTGGCGTACAAGATTCGACACACACAGTGAATGGTTTGCCATGTCGAAGGGCAGACGGACCTTGATGTACAAGGGTAGAACACACGCAGTGAATGGTGGGGAGTGTCGAGGGACAGAGGGACATCTGTGTACATGATAGGACACACACAGTGAATGGTGGGGAGTGTCGAGGGACAGAGGGACATCGGCGTACAAGATAGGATACACACAGTGAATGGTGGGGAGTGTCGAGGGACAGAGGGACATCGGTGTACATGATAGGATACACACAGTGAATGGTGGGGAGTGTCGAGGGACAGAGGGACATTGGCGTACAAGATAGCACACGCACAGTGAATGGTGGGGAGTGTCAAGGGACAGAGGGACATTGGCGTACAAGATAGGGTACACACAGTGAATGGTGCAGAGTGTCGAGGAGCAGAGGGACATTGGCGTACAAGATAGGACACACACAGTGAATGGTGCAGAGAGTTGAGGAGCAGAGGGACATTGGCGTACAAGATAGGACACACACAGTGAATGGTGGGTGTGTCGAGGGACAGAGGGACATCGGTGTACAAGATAGGATACACACAGTGAATGGTGGGGAGTGTCGAGGGACAGAGGGACATTGGCGTACAAGATTCGACACACACAGTGAATGGTTTGCCATGTCGAAGGGCAGACGACCTTGATGTACAAGGGTAGAACACACGCAGTGAATGGTGGGGAGTGTCGAGGGACAGAGGGACATCTGTGTACATGATAGGACACACACAGTGAATGGTGGGGAGTGTCGAGGGACAGAGGGACATTGGCGTACAAGATAGGATACACACAGTGAATGGTGGGGAGTGTCGAGGGACAGAGGGACATCGGTGTACATGATAGGATACACACAGTGAATGGTGGGGAGTGTCGAGGGACAGAGGGACATTGGCGTACAAGATAGGACACGCACAGTGAATGGTGGGTGTGTCGAGGGACAGAGGGACATCGGTGTACAAGATAGGATACACACAGTGAATGGTGGGGAGTGTCGGGGGACAGAGGGACATTGGCGTACAAGATTCGACACACACAGTGAATGGTTTGCCATGTCGAAGGGCAGACGGACCTTGATGTACAAGGGTAGAACACACGCAGTGAATGGTGGGGAGTGTCGAGGGACAGAGGGACATCTGTGTACATGATAGGACACACACAGTGAATGGTGGGGAGTGTCGAGGGACAGAGGGACATTGGCGTACAAGATAGGATACACACAGTGAATGGTGGGGAGTGTCGAGGGACAGAGGGACATTGGCGTACAAGATAGGACACGCACAGTGAATGGTGGGTGTGTCGAGGGACAGAGGGACATCGGTGTACAAGATAGGATACACACAGTGAATGGTGAGGAGTGTCGAGGGACAGAGGGACATTGGCGTACAAGATTCGACACACACAGTGAATGGTTTGCATGTCGAAGGGCAGACGGACCTTGATGTACAAGGGTAGAACACACGCAGTGAATGGTGGGGAGTGTCCAGAGACAGAGGGACATTGGCGTACAAGATTCGACACACACAGTGAATGGTGTGCCATGTCGAGTGGCAGACGGACCTTGATGTACAAGGGTAGAACACACGCAGTGAATGGTGGGGAGTGTCGAGAGACAGAGGGACATTGGCGTACAAGATTCGACACACACAGTGAATGGTGTGCCATGTCGAGGGGCAGACGGACCTTGATGTACAAGGGTAGAACACACGCAGTGAATGGTGGGGAGTGTCGAGGGACAGAGGGACATCTGTGTACATGATAGGACACACACAGTGAATGGTGGGGAGTGTCAAGGGACAGAGGGACATTGGCGTACAAGATAGGATACACACAGTGAATGGTGCAGAGTGTCGAGGAGCAGACGGACATTGGCGTACAAGATAGGACACGCACAGTGAATGGTGGGTGTGTCGAGGGACAGAGGGACATCGGTGTACAAGATAGGATACACATGTGAATGGTGGGGAGTGTCGAGGGACAGAGGGACATTGGCGTACAAGATTCGACACACACAGTGAATGGTGTGCAATGTCGAAGGGCAGACGGACCTTGATGTACAAGGGTAGAACACACGCAGTGAATGGTGGGGAGTGTCGAGGGACAGAGGGACATCTGTGTACATGATAGGACACACACAGTGAATGGTGGGGAGTGTCAAGGGACAGAGGGACATTGGCGTACAAGATAGGATACACACAGTGAATGGTGCAGAGTGTCGAGGAGCAGAGGGACATTGGCGTACAAGATAGGACACACACAGTGAATGGTGCAGAGAGTTGAGGAGCAGAGGGACATTGGCGTACAAGATAGGATACACACAGTGAATGGTGGGGAGTGTCGAGGGACAGAGGGACATTGGCGTACAAGATAGGACACGCACAGTGAATGGTGGGTGTGTCGAGGGACAGAGGGACATCGGTGTACAAGATAGGATACACACAGTGGATGGTGGGGAGTGTCGAGGGACAGAGGGACATTGGCGTACAAGATTCGACACACACAGTGAATGGTTTGCATGTCGAAGGGCAGACGGACCTTGATGTACAAGGGTAGAACACACGCAGTGAATGGTGGGGAGTGTCGAGGGACAGAGGGACATCTGTGTACATGATAGGACACACACAGTGAATGGTGGTGAGTGTCAAGGGACAGAGGGACATTGGCGTACAAGATAGGGTACACACAGTGAATGGTGCAGAGTGTCGAGGAGCAGAGGGACATTGGCGTACAAGATAGGACACACACAGTGAATGGTGCAGAGAGTTGAGGAGCAGAGGGACATTGGCGTACAAGATAGGACACACACAGTGAATGGTGGGTGTGTCGAGGGACAGAGGGACATCGGTGTACAAGATAGGATACACACAGTGAATGGTGGGGAGTGTCGAGGGACAGAGGGACATTGGCGTACAAGATTCGACACACACAGTGAATGGTTTGCCATGTTTAAGGGCAGACGACCTTGATGTACAAGGGTAGAACACACGCAGTGAATGGTGGGGAGTGTCGAGGGACAGAGGGACATCTGTGTACATGATAGGACACACACAGTGAATGGTGGGGAGTGTCGAGGGACAGAGGGACATTGGCGTACAAGATAGGAAACACACAGTGAATGGTGGGGAGTGTCGAGGGACAGAGGGACATCGGTGTACATGATAGGATACACACAGTGAATGGTGGGGAGTGTCGAGGGACAGAGGGACATTGGCGTACAAGATAGGACACGCACAGTGAATGGTGGGTGTGTCGAGGGACAGAGGGACATCGGTGTACAAGATAGGATACACACAGTGAATGGTGGGGAGTGTCGGGGGACAGAGGGACATTGGCGTACAAGATTCGACACACACAGTGAATGGTTTGCCATGTCGAAGGGCAGACGGACCTTGATGTACAAGGGTAGAACACACGCAGTGAATGGTGGGGAGTGTCAAGGGACAGAGGGACATCTGTGTACATGATAGGACACACACAGTGAATGGTGGGGAGTGTCGAGGGACAGAGGGACATTGGCGTACAAGATAGGATACACACAGTGAATGGTGGGGAGTGTCGAGGGACAGAGGGACATCGGTGTACATAATAGGATACACACAGTGAATGGTGGGGAGTGTCGAGGGACATGGGGACATTGGCGTACAAGATAGGACACGCACAGTGAATGGTGGGTGTGTCGAGGGACAGAGGGACATCGGTGTACAAGATAGGATACACACAGTGAATGGTGGGGAGTGTCGAGGGACAGAGGGACATTGGCGTACAAGATTCGACACACACAGTGAATGGTTTGCATGTCGAAGGGCAGACGGACCTTGATGTACAAGGGTAGAACACACGCAGTGAATGGTGGGGAGTGTCGAGAGACAGAGGGACATTGGCGTACAAGATTCGACACACACAGTGAATGGTGTGCCATGTCGAGGGGCAGACGGACCTTGATGTACAAGGGTAGAACACACGCAGTGAATGGTGGGGAGTGTTGAAGGTAGAGGTACATCGGTGCACAAGATATGACAGTGAATGGTGGGTGTGCTGAGGGACAGAGGGACATTGGTGTACATGATAGGACACACACAGTGAATGGTGCAGAGTGTCGAGGAGCAGAGGGACATCAGTGTGGAAGACTTGACACACATTGTGAATGGTGTGGCATGTTGAGGGATGGACGGACCTTGATGTACAAGGGTGGAACACACACAGTGAATGGTGGGGAGTGTCGAGGGACAGAGGGACATTGGCGTACAAGATAGGACATGCACAGTGAATGGTGGGTGTGTCGAGGGACAGAGGGACATCAGTGTACATGATAGGACACAGTTAATGGAAGGGAGTGTTGAGCGACAGAGGGATCTTGGCATACAAGGTTAGGACACACAGTATGAATGGTTGGGATTCTCTGTGTGACTTATTGAGAGCTTCCAGCATTTTCACATTTTTGATACCTCCAAACTGTTCCCTTGAGTGTGACACTGTTGTTATTTTTTACTTGTTATAAAATATCATCTCTGCTTAATTATCATGCTGAAAAGCAGAAACTGATTTCCCAGAAATAATATGCACACCTATGCACTATAAACTCAGTGGAAGGAGAGAATGAAAGAGACAAAAAAAGAAAGAAAGAAGAGAGAAATAAAGAGGAAGTGGAGAGAGAAAGAGTGAGTGAGAAAGAAGGAGGAGAAAAATGAAGAGAGAGGTCGAAGAAAGAATGAGAAAAAGTGGAAAGTGATGACAGAGGAAAAAAGAAAGATCAAAAGAAGAGAGAGAGAGAGAAAGTGAAGCCTCACAAACCTTGTGCTACCCTTCCAGCCAGATAGGTATCATAGTCATTGTGCGGTGCAGCATGGAAACTGGCCTCTACATCTCTTCTCCCTCATCCATAATCTTTATCCTCCAGTTGTTCCTACCTGCGATATGGGGAGAAGGGAAACCATGCCACCCTCTTAACCTCCTCCGCTCCAGGGAGAACAGACCTATGTTGACAATTAACGGTTGTTTCAGAGTAGCCAGATAAAAAAAATTAAATCAGTTAGTTCCATGAACTTTAATTCTGATCACCAAATGCAAGGGGTGTCTGACTTACAGTCAAAGTACTGGCTCCTTCGGGCATTTCTTGCTCTTCTGGGGTCGGGATGACCTTTCGATGTTTTCTCCCGTTAATTCGAGGTCCTCTGTCTGGGCGGAAGCGAGGGTGAACCACTGCAGACCGGTATAGTTTGAATGCTGTGTGAGAAATGCGACACCTTTTCATTGTATCTAGGCATGCCAGTACTAATACCAATATCTCATTGAAGCCTGTACGTCTGTACACTGTGTAATGATCTGCTCTATATCAACGGTTTACGGTAAACTTTTCACTTAATCTCAGTACGAGTGACAACATTAAACCAATTCCAATTACTTTGTTCTACCTGAATGATTTGATCTCCATGAACAGTATGGAAGGCAAGCTTTTCACTGTGACAATAATAAACCAATTCCAGGGCAACAGATCAAAAGGTGAAAAGTATACACAAAAATACGAGCCCTTTGAAACCCGCTCCCAGACAGATATATCAATGTGTACAAACAGCAGGAGTGTGAGGGACACCTAACAAAGGTTTCTTTTGTCTTACTCCCTGCTTGAGCCAAACTTGCTAATCTATCCACTATTATTTTCATTGATGTTTAATCACAAACAGAGGTCCCAGTATCGGTTCACTTATATAGCGCTGACCTGTTGATGTGTGCATAACGATACGTTCAAAGTTCAAATTAAATTTGTTATCGAAGTACATATATGTCACCATATACTACTTCGAGATTCATTTTCTTGCAGGCATTCACGGTAGAACAAAGAAATACAGTAGAGTTAATGAAAAACTACACACCAAGACCGACAAACATCCAAGGTGCAAAAGATGGTAAACTGTGCAAATAAAATAATTAATACTGAGAACATGGAGTTGTAGAGCCCTTGAAAGTGAATCTATAGATCATGGAATCAGTTCAGTGTTGAGATGAGTGAAGTTATCCATGCCGGTTCAGGAGGCTATTGGATGAAGGGTAATAACTGTTCCTGAATCAGGTGGTGTGAGATCTAAGGCTCCTGTACCTCCTTCCCGATGGTAGTACTGAGAAGAGAACATGGCCTCTCACACTGGGACAAATATATCTGTATAGTTATATATATACACACAGAAATCTCTACAAACAATAACACCCACATGCATTTATCTAAGTATCTATTTACACCATGCACACCATTTAAATATATACACACAGGAACACATATCTTCAGTTTTGTACATGAACACCTAATACCCACCTATATATATATATATATATATATATATATATACACACACACATTAGAGATTTTAATTATAAATCTAAACTTATATATAGGTGCATATATTCTCACCTTTATGGATGCAAGACCATATCTTTATAAGTGTATTTATTTTATAATCTTAAAAACTATGGAAAGTTTAACTATAATATATTTACTAACTGGATAGTTACGCATCTAAACACACACACACACACACACACACACACAAACTACATATACAAATAAAAACATACCTTTAGGTAGATATATACATGCATTCACAGATACATACAAGCAACACAGTTTTTAAGTACAGTATTTAGTTGTATGAAACACTCGTATGGAAAATATTCACATACAATTTAGAAATGTAGAAACAAAAACATATATTTTATAATTAGAGTTGTATAAATTAATAACTATGACAAATATTCATGGGTTGAATATATAGAAATAAAACCACATATACTTTAGTAATCTATTGTTTGGTTGTATATATCTGAACACTAGTATAGGAAAATATTGACACACACGTTAGATACATAGAAATAAAACACATATATTTTAATATCTATTGTTTAGTTGTATATATCTGAACATTCGCATAGAAAAATATCCACACACGCATTAGATTTATAGTTTATAGAAACATAACATATATTTTAGTTTTCTATTGTTTAGTTATACATATTTGAACATCTGTATAGGAAAATATTCACACACTCGTTGGATGTACAACGCGTTTCAGCATTCTATGAGTTGTATACATCTTAACACCTATGTACTGTAGAGATATACTGTATTCACTCACACTCTACAGAAAGATACAAGTAAGAGCAGTTACATATCTTTACAACTATACATCCCTACATCTATATATCTTTATTGTATATATATTTTTCCATTTATGTTTAGAAAAATATATCTGTGAGAACGCACACGCAAAACCAAACGCTCACCTCTGTATAATTAAAAATCGGACTACACAAATGAATATATTTACAAAGCTGTTGGCACCAAGCAGAGAATTCTGCACGCTATCATTCAAACCTTTAAACCCGATCTAAGCAACATACGCCACCACTTTCCGAATAGTTTAATTATATTTTTATGGTAGATACCACTCGCTGACTTTGCAATGTAACCGCGGTATCGATATGTTATTGCTGACGTGCGCCAGGTCTGCTGGGTTTTTATTTGCGTTAACTTACTCTGTGCGGGATTCACGCTGGCCGGATTCCTCTCCCCCCGCCCCCCCCTCTCTCTCTCTCTCTTTCTCTCACTTACTATCTCTCTCACACACATAAACAAGATCTCTCTTTTTCTCAGACAGCACAAGATCTTCACACACACACACACACACACACACACACACACAGACAGCACAAGATCTCGCTCTCTCTCTCTCTCTCTCTCTCTCTCACACACACACACACGCACAATGATCCCAAACTTGGAAGGATGAATTAACCGCTACTTCACCCCGGGCCAAGATTTATTTTCCTGGGGAGAGGGGCGCAAGGCGGCGAGAGGCACATTGACAGCGGGGGTGGGGGAGTGTATCGGAGGTGCGCCGCCCTTAAACACTGCCGACCCGTGTGGTAACAATAGCCGTGAGAGCGTAGACCAGAAAATGCAGCCCAGAGGTGCCCCTTGAGAGTTGGGGGTGGTGGTGAAGGTGAGGGGAGTGGAAGGGGTGAAAAGTTGGTTTGAGGTCGGAGGTCAAAGGTTCAAAGGTTGAGCATCGCCCAGATTAAATTAAACTGAATGGGAGCCTGGGGACGTGTCCTTTTCGTGAACCCGCGGCCGCCGCGAGTCAGGCCGGGAATGGAGGGAGGCTGGAGGGCGAGACAAAAGCAGTTCAGCCATGCGAAGGGGAGGGGTGATGCGGGGGGACGTTCGGCCCGTTTGACATTTTCCTGCACACAGCAGCGCGTAGAAACAAAAATCAGCAAACAGAACGAAAGCCCGCAGAGACGGGTAAATATATCAATATACATACGTGTAAGTTAGAATATATACTTATACATTACAAATATGTTAAATGGGAGGTCTGTCTAAAATGACAATAATCACCAGTGATACCAATTCAGTTTGTGGTTTTTTTCCCTTCCCCGCTAGAACTGCGGCTGAAGCGGATTGTCTCCGGAGGGCGAAAAGAAAGGGTCTGAGAAAGGTCACACACACACACACACACACACACACACACACACACGCGCGCGCGCGCGTGTCGCTCAGCTGATCACGCAGTGTGGATGGAAGGAGATAATCAGAACCAGGTTTATCAGTTCATCAGTATCCGAATCAAGTTTATTATTACTGCGATATATCGTGAAATTTGTTGTTTTGGGCAACAGTACAGCCGTCAACATTATTATAAGTTAAATTATGTATTGGTATTAGTATTGTTTTATCGTTTTACGTTCATCGCGATACAGTGAAAAGCCGAATTCTGTATACTTGCATACTGTCCATACAGATCAGATCATTACACAGTGCGTCGAGGTAGAACAAGGTAAAACAATAACAAAATGCAGAATAAAGTGTCACAGTTACAGAGAAACTGCAGTGCAGGTAGACAATAAAGTGCAAGATCGTAACGATTGTGAGCTCAAGAGTCCAATTTATCGGAACAGTGGTGTAGAAGTTGTCCCTGAGCCTGGTGGTGTGTGCTTTCAGGCTTTTGTACCTTTTGTCCGATGGGAGAGGGAGAAGAGAGAATGTCTGGGGTGATGATGGAGGCAGCTTCACTGAGCAGTGAGAAGTGTAGCCAGAGTCCATGGAGGGGAGGCTGGTTTCTGTGAGGTTCTGAGCACATATTATACATTATATAATTATACAGATATAAATAAATAAATGGTTAAAGGGTGGACAGATAGATAGACAGTGCAAAAGAGACGTAGTGAGGTAGTGTTCATAGATTCATCGACTGTTCAGAAATCTGATGGTGAAGGGGAAGAACCTGTTCCTAAATCGTTGTGAATGGGTCTTCAGGCTCCTGTACCTCCCCCCCCCCCCGATGGTAGCTGAGATTAAGTTTGCAGAGGGCACAAGGGTTGGTGGAGTTGTGGACTATTAGAGGACAGAGCAGAATGTAGATCAGCTATAGAGAGGGCAGAAGAAATGGCATATGGAGTTTAATCTGGGCAAGTGCACTTTGGGAGATCAAATGTAAAAGGTCAGGACCATTACAGGAAGGGTGTAGGGGCTTTGGAGAGGGTGCAGAAGAGGTTCACCAGGATGCTGCCTGGATTAGAGGGTGTGAGCTACAAGGAGAGGATGGATAAACTTGGTTTGTTTTCTCTGGGAATGGCGAAGGCTGAGGGGAGACATGATAAAGATTTATAAGATTGAGAGGCATAGATATAGCTGGTATCTTTCTCTCAAGGATTGAAATGTCTAATACCAGGGAAGGTGCATTTAAGACGAGAGGTGGAAGGTTCAATGGAGATACGCAGGGCAATGTTTTTACAGAGAGTAGTTGGTGCCTGGAAGTTGCTGCCTGGGGGTGGTGGTCGAGGGAGATATGATGGAAGTATTTAAGGTACTGTTAGAAAGACATGTGAATCTGCAGGGAATGTAGGAACATGGGCCATGTGCAGGCAGATGGGATTGATTTAATTTGGCATCCTGTTCAGCACAGGCATCCTGGGGTGTAAATTTAAGGAGAAGAGGGAGAATATTAATTATTTAATGAAGACCTGAGCAGCATTTTTTTTTACTCAGAGAAAATAGTTGAGGCAGGTATGTTAACAACATTTGGTAGATACCTGAACAAAATACATGGATAGGAAAGGTTTAGAGTGATATGGGCCAAATGCAGGCAAGTGGAACTAGCTCAGGTAGGCAACTTAGTCAGTATGGATGAGTTGAGCCAAAGAACCTATTTCTATAAGATGTTAATCCTCAAGTTTGCATTGGGGCTCATTGTAACAGAGAAGGGGATTACAGACAAGAAGATCAGTCCCACATCATCAGGTTCAGGAGCAGCTACTTTCCTTCAACTATTCAGTTCCTGAACCAACCCGCACACAATCACTACAATATAGGAACATTGTCATCACTTTGCACTAAAATGGACTTTTGTTTTAATTGTGTTCCTTCTTGTAATTTTTTGAACTTATATCTTGTGAATGTTGCTTACATGTGATACTGCTGCAAGTAAGTTCCCATGGCATCTGTGTACAAATGGACATGTGCAGATGACAATAAGTTCCACTTCTGACTTTGAAACGCAAACTAAACGTACATTATACGAGGTTTACAAGAAATGATACAATTAGAGAAAAGAAAAAACGTTGTGGTGCCAAAGTGGTCAAGAGGCCATCTTATCGTACTAGGAGTCCACGCAGTTAAGTTGAAAGAGTGCAGAGAAGATTTACAAGGATGTTACATGCTGTTGGGAGAGGCTGGCCAGGCCTTTATTCCTTGGAACGTAGGAGAACGAGGGGCAACCTTATAGAAACGGTAAAAATTATCTGAGACATAGATAAGGTGTATGGTAACAGTGTTTTCCTCAGGGTAGGGGAGTCCAGAACTTTGAGGTCATAGGTTTAAGGCGAGATGGGACCCAAGATGAGACTTAAAAAGGTCCCGAGGGGGCAAATTTTTCAGCCGTATGTGGAACCAACTGCCGGGGAAGTAGTTGAGCCAGGTACAATAGAATCACTTAAGAAGCACTTGGAAGGGGAACATGGATGGAAGGGCTTAGGGGGAAATGGGTCGAATGCAGGAAATTGGGACTGGATGAGTGGGCACGGTGTAAAAGTGCTGTATTGTTCTGTAGCTCCGTGAAACTAAAAAGAAAGCATTCGCATTAATTTACAAACTGACACGTCCGTAACCGAAACACTTCCGCTGGTCACCAAAGCTTGAACATTCTTATTTTTAAAAGCACTGTCTAGTTTGCCCTGGGACAAGAACAACTTGTCTTCGGAATTGGTACGGCTAATTTTGGAGCGACTAAAGTAAACCACTGCAGTATATATAGAGCACGTTGCTTCCGGGAACACCGCAGACGAATCCCGCATCTCTGCTCCCAGTTATAATTAATCTTGAATAATGTTCGACACTTAAGTTTCGTGACCCGCTTTTTTTCAGCAGCTCTAAGTTGATTTTGCTTTTGTGTGTATGTGTGTGTGTGTGTTGTATATATATATAGTGTGTGTGTGTTTGAGAGAGTGTGTATGTTTGTGAGTGTGTGAGAGAGAATGAGCGATAGAGTGAGTGGCCTGCATAATTGTGAGCATCTGAATGTGCGTGTTTAGGCGTGAGAGAAAAAATGTGTATGTTAGAGTATGTTTCTGAGACTGCTTAAACGTGTATGTATGCTGTGTGCGAGTGTGCCTGTATATGTGTATCAGAATGTGTGTCTACGCTGCGTGTGTTTGTGCAAGTATGTGCAAGTGTGTGTGTGCGCGCGCTGTGTACCTTTATCCCTCGCACTGTCGGCATCATGACACTAGTCACTTTTACATGCACTTTCCCGAGGCTTATGTATGCGCTGGGATCTAAATAAATTTCTCCCAGAATATATGTATTTTTAAAATCACCAACCTTCACCAATTCTCCGTCCTGTCTTCTCACCCGGGGCGAGAGAAGGCGCCAACGAAGGCGGGGGAGTGGGGGGGAATGGTTGTTAGAAAACAGAGAGAATAAGTTCTGGATAATGATTTTAAAAATTCCGTCCGGGGCAATTAGTTCTGTCAGGGGGAGGGGTATTGGCTAGCGGACTGTCAGACTGGAGGCGGGGTGGGTGGTGGGCAGTTACAAGGCTAAAGGGTTAGCTGGCGAATTAAATCGGAGTCCCAAGTAACGCACACAAACTGCTGGAGGAACTCACCAGGCCAGGCAGCATCTATGGAGGAGAATAAATCGGACAACGTTCACAGTCAGTGGGATCCCTCCGCGGAGTTTTACGTGGGGTGGGGGTACACGTGAATGCGAGATCAGGGGATTGAACAAAAACGACAGCGGCAGTATACACCCGCATGAGCTTTGCGGTGTGGGAGATAACCCTTCTCTCCCCGCACAACACAATGGAGCGCAGGCAAATATGCCAGCATAACCAAGTCAAAGAACAAATGGGTATGTTTTATTAAAATAAAAGGCATCTTTTTAATTTGCGAACTAACAAAGGATCTTGCACGCTAGTAGTGCTTGTCTTGCCTCTGGAAGCGCGAGAGGCCGGCTGAATGAGATTGGTAGCGCGGTGTCGATCAGACCACACTTACAAATATAATTGTGTTGATAAGAATTTCAATAATCAAGTGGTCTCCGTGCGGCTGTCCTACAGCCCGATACTGACAAGTTAATTGTTTCTTTAGTTGACCCCAGGATAGATCGGAGTCTCTGATTTCCTTACAGACCTGCCGCGCGTCAAAAACCCTTTAAAAGTCGTTTGCAATTTAGTTTAAATCGAACGTTTAAACGCTGTATAAAGAAACCCGTATATTTGATGCAGATAAATGTGTCACAATTTTTTATGGCAATATGTTTAGTGCAAATATAGGCATATATAAATATATTTAACCAACTATTTATGATAACATAATTATTAACAAATACACACCACATTTATAGGAACGAACAGATTTAGATAATATGTAGATATTTAAATATAGATATTTATGAAGCACATTTATATTGATCTGATCCAAAATGAATATAATGAAACATTCCGCCATCAAATTTCTGAATGGTCTATGAACACTACGTTACTATTCCGCTTTCGCACTATTTACTTATTTATTCATTTTTGTAATTTTTATGTATTTGCATTGTACCGCTGCTACAAAACAACAAATTTAATGACGTATCGTATGTCAGTGATAATAAAGCTGATTCTGAATTACACAGCACATTTACAGGAACGAGCGTGTTTAATTAATATGTAGATATTTGTAAGATACGTTTATATGAAAGTGATATTATTTAAATACGTTCTTATAAATGTAGTGGCTAAGCATTTGTGTATATTTATTTTGTAATGTAAATGTATCTTAACGAAATTGTAATTTATATTTCATTTAAATCAATAAATACATTTTAATATTTGTTTGACAAATTAACATTTTAGAAATATGCATAACCCTATTCATATTGATGAATAATAAATATAGTTAAACACATTTATGTTATAAGTAATTACATGGTGAATTCAGATAAATATATTTATTTGCATATTCAAAAATGCATCAACTAAATGTTTGTTTATATATGCGATGGATCTATTTGAATTTAAATATAGCTATATGGGATATAGACAAATGTTTCCATTAACAAACACAATTACATAACGTATAGGTATCATAATTCTATATAAAACATTTAATCATACCCGATTACCAACATTTATTCATACCATCTGAAATATTGATATGGTTACATAAATATATTTATCGAAAATAGGTCATACGTGTACATTTTTTTGAATATGTAGGATATAAATACTTTATATATGGCTATCTGAAATAATACGGACAAAATATTTATGATACATGTAAATATTACATAGAAAAATGCATCATATACTATACTAATTCATTACCTGAGTAAATTAAATATCCGACGTGATACTTATCGATGTTAATGTACAATAAATAAACGATAAATAATTTTCATTTTAATTTCTGATTCATTACCTGTGTAAATCAAATACCCATGATACATATCAGTGTTAATTGAACAATAAATAAATGATAAATAATTTTAATTTATTCTGTTTTATCGCTAAACAACACACGTATTCCTGCGTTGCGGTGTTAGAAACACTTCGTTTTTTTTTGCGGGTTAGGTTTCTAACCTCACGACTCTCTCTGTTAATGAGGGAGAAATTAGTTGCTTTTAACTCACAGACACATCGCTGAGATTTAGACGGGTGGTGCACACAAATTGTCGACAAGTTCCTGTTAAGAACTTGTCATCGTGACATTAAAAATGTCTCTGTGCTGTAATTTAATACTCTGCCGAGTACCACACTATTTTTGAAATCCACACATACAAAAAGTCCTCTTAAAAGTATGATATCACTCGACAAAGTTAAAAAAGGCACAATTAGGTTAGGATCATATGTCAAACAGAAAGAAAACCAATTTTGTTTCGCTTCCAGTACTGGCGCGCGGGCGCCTGAGTTAATGCGTGTGCAAAATATGTCTGAGCTAGTCTGTTGTGTGTCATAAACAGACATGAATATGAGGTGTCAAGCAACACACATCAAAGTTGCTGGTGAACGCAGCAGGCCAGGCAGCATCTGTAGGAAGAGGTGCAGTCGACGTTTCGGGCCGAGACCCTTCGTCAGGACTAACTGAAGGAAGAGCTGGTAAGAGATTTGAAAGTGGGATGGGGAGGGGGAGATCCAAAATGATAGGAGAAGACAGGAGGGGGAGGGATAGAGCCGAGAGCTGGACAGGTGATAGGCAAAAGGGGATACGAGAGGATGATGGGACAGGAGGTCCGGGAAGAAAGACGGGGGGGGGGACCCAGAGGATGGGCAAGGGGTATATTCAGAGGGACAGAGGGAGAAAAAGGAGAGTGAGAGAAAGAATGTGTGCATAAAAATAAGTAACAGATGGGGTACGAGGGGGAGGTGGGGCCTTAGCAGAAGTTAGAGAAGTCGATGTTCATGCCATCAGGTTGGAGGCTACCCAGACGGAATATAAGGTGTTGTTCCTCCAACCTGAGTGTGGCTTCATCTTCTCCTGATCTTCCCCTCCCCCTCCAACTTTCAAATCCCTTACTCACTCTTCCTTCAGTTAGTCCTGACGAAGGGTCTCGGCCTGAAACGTCGACTGCAGCTCTTCCTACAGATGCTGCCTGGCCTGCTGCGTTCACCAGCAACTTTGATGTGTGTTGCTTGAATTCCCAGCATCTGCAGAATTCCTGTTGTTTGAATATGAGGTGTGTAAGTATTGGTATGTGCGTGCGTGTGTGTTGGGGGGATAGGTACAGAGCTTGTGTGCATCTGTATATGAAGTGATTCATGTGGGTTTTAAATGTGGCTGAATGTGTGTGTGAGACCGAGTGAAAGGATACAGCTTCGCGTGTGTGCATGTGTGTGTTAATCTGTATGTGTGTGGTAACTCGAATGTGTGTGAATCTGTGTGAATAACTTTGTGTGTGGTAAATTTACGCTTATGCGAGTGTGTGCACACATGAATGTGAGTTTGTGCGTGGGATTGTGCATGTTGGTCGCCATTAAAACTGTCAGTGCGGCAGGTGTGAACGCGGATGGGCGTCAAGTGGACCACATGAAACAGGAACCGAGACTGAATTTTCCCGAGGCGCCGCCTAATCCCTTACACTGGCAGTGTCAGTGAGGCAACAGCCCTGGGCCGAGATGTCTCCCCGTGTCACGCAGGGGTCCCATGTGTCACAGAACCAAAGCAATCTCATTGCCTTTTAGAGGGGTCAGGGGGCGTCGAGGGTGGGGTACACTCGTCAGAATAACCATGATCTCCCCCGTTTTCATCCTCCGTACTGGAACTGAATCCTCAGCTTCCATTCCGGGAGCTCCAGATGGAGCGGGAGAACGGGATGCGGCGGCGCTGGCTGAGACATGGCTCTGGTGGATTCTCCTTCTCCAGTTCCACAGTCCCGCGTCCCCCTGTAGCAAAACAGGGGAGCAGAGTCAGCGGTGACAGCCGCATACAGTAACCCTCTCCATATAGTCGAATACATTTTGTATTCTATAGCAGAGACAGGGGTGGGGGAGTCTTATTTATTTATTTATTTATTTATCTATATACAGCAAGGAATAGGCCCTTCCAGCCCTTTGAGCTGCGCCGCCAGCCTAATCACGGGACAATTTACAAAGTCCAATTAACCAGCTGATCGGTATGTCTTTGAACTATGGGATAATCCAGAGTACCCGGAGGAAACCCATGCGTTCACGGGGAGGAAATACAAACTGCTTGCAGATGATATCGGGATTGAACTCTGAACTCCGACGCCCCGAGCTGAAATAGCGAGCTGGTAGTGTCATCAGCAAACTTAGATACACTACACTTGGTCCTATCTTCCAAGTCATTAGTGTGTATTGTGAACAGTTGCAGGTCCAGCACCGATCACTGTGGCACTCCACTCATTGCTGATTGCCAACCAGAGAAACACACATGTACCCCAACTCTCTGCCTTCTGTTGGTTAACCAATCCTCTATCCATGCTAACACAGTACCCTCAACTCCATACATCCTTATCTAATGGATAAGTCTTTTATGTGGCACCTTATTGAACGCCTTCTGGAAATCCGAGTATACAACATCCACCCGTTCCCCTCTATCCACTGTGCTCATTATATCTTCAAAGAATTCCAGTACGACTGATAAACAGGACGTGCCCTTCATGAATCCAACTAGATGACTTTGGTGTCTGTCCAGTGTCCAGCCTCAAGGTGACTGGGGGATTGCTGATATAGTTGGTCTGAAATGTCGGGCAAATGGCATCGGAATTGGTTTATTATTGTCACATGTACAGTGAAAAGCTTGTCTTGCATACTATTCACACAGATCAGATCATTACACAGTGTATTGAGGTAGAACAAGGCAAAACAATAACAGAATGCACAATAAAGTGTCACAGTTACAGAGAAAGTAGAGTGCAGGTAGACAATAAAGTGCAAGATCATAAGGAGTTTAGATTCCAAGGTCAAGAATCCACGCAAAGAGAGAGGTGGAGGGAGAGAGACAGAGAAAAACACACACAAAGAGAGAGACAGACAGAGGGACAGATAGAGAGACAAACAGATGAAGAGACAGAGACAGATGTACAGAGAGAGATGTACAGAATATGTATAGAGAGAGAGGGAGAGATGGAATGTACTAATTGCTCACTAAATCCTAACACTTTGATCTAACATTTAACATTTTCGTTTAAAATACATTTAATATCAAAGTATGTATGCAGTATACAACACCGAGATTCATCCATGAAGAGTAGGTATAATTATATACACTCATACCCTCATGAGATGTCAGTCTCTCTCTCACGCACACATACAAGCAGAAAATTGGAGCTCTGTGCCTTTGGACCCTTGTGATAAAAATTAATGATGGGTATAACGGTGGCTCCCTCATCGCCTAGCGAGAGCGGACTTGTAAATCCTGCAACTGGCGTGTTTTTAAAACTTGCAGCTTGTTATTTAAAAGTTAGCCAATTTACATCCCTCTCACCAACTGCCCTCCCTCTTCTCTTCTCTGTCTCTGCAAAAATTTCCTTTCTCTGTCTTTCTGTTTTACGCCTTCTCTCTGTTTGATCCTTACTCTCCACCTTTCTTTTCTCCATCAATTCATCTCTTCGCAACCCCTCTCAATGTCTATCTCTCTCACAGACTCTTTCTGTCTGCCTATCTCCCTGTGATCGTCTCTGTTTCCCTCTTTCAATCAGTCTCAATCTCTCTGCCACCTCTCACTATGCTCCTCTCTCTCACTACCTCTCTGTCCTCCATCTCACTACCTCACTTGCTCCACTTTCCCTCATGCTCCCTCTCTTCCTCCTTCCTCTCCTATCTCCCTCTTTCCACTCTCCTTTCCCTCTCCCCTTCCCCCACTCCTCTTTCTCACCTGCTCTCTTCCTTTTCTCCCCTCACCCCCTTCCTCTCCTCCCCTCACCACCTTCCTCTCCCCCATCTCTCTCATCTTACCTTCTCTTTCCCCTCCCCTGACTGACTCCACACATGTCTCCCTTCACCTCTGCTGATCCCCATTCTACCTTTCCCCACCCGCACCATTCATCGGAGACACACACAACACCCACATACTACATTCAGCCACTGTCCAGTGCATCACCTATCTCCTCCCACCCATTCCTCTGAGGACAGCATCATGCCTGAGCTGTGCCAACATACTACCCCACTCCTGCTCCACCGGTTGGTCACCACAACCAAAGTGGCACATGGGAGAAGGGAATAGTAATGGGGCCCGAACCTGGAATGGGACAGGTGGCTCCCAAGCTCCTGTTGGTGAGTCGTCGGTGCAGCCACTTGGTGTAAAATTAGCACATTGATGCTGTTGAATACAGTCAAAACCCAGTTCATTTGTCAGTGGCACAAAAGGAGATTTTCAGGGAAGAAAATTTTCATGTTCATCCCTCCTTCCTAGGGAATTCCTGCATTGCCCAGAGACCTCTTAATTTTAGGTTGGGAAATTAACCATAATGGGCCAATGGTGGACACATAGGAATCGGGACGTGTGCACCCCAATCCCCACCACCTCCCTCCCTTGTCCCACTA
This sequence comes from Mobula hypostoma, assembly GCF_963921235.1. NCBI lineage: Eukaryota > Metazoa > Chordata > Chondrichthyes > Myliobatiformes > Myliobatidae > Mobula > Mobula hypostoma. Next base: position 213,761 of record NW_026948167.1, on the reverse strand, counting down.
ATCCTGAATCCATAGTTGGCGTGGAGCAGGGCTTGAATTTGGAAATGGAATTGCTTTATTATTGTCACATGTACTGAGGTACAGTGAAAAGCTTGTTCATACTGATCAAATCATTACACAATGAAATGAGATAGAACAATGTAAACAAGGTAAAACAATAACAATGCAGAATTAAGTGTAACAGCTACAGGGAAAGAACAGTGCAGACAGACAATAGGGTACAAGCCCAAACAAATTTGATTATGAGGTCAAGAGTCCATCTTATTGTACAAGAGGTCCATCCAATAGTCTGATCACAGTGGGATAGAAGCTGTCCCTGAGCCTGGTGGTATGTACTTTTAGGCTTTAGTATCTTCTGTCCAATGGGAGAGTGGAGAAGAGAGAATGTCTGGGGTGGGTGGGGTCTTTGATGATGTTGGCTACTTTACTGAGGCAGTGAAAATATAGACAGAGTTCATGGAGGGGAGGCTGGTTTCTGTGATGTGCTGAGCTGTGTCCACAACTCTCTGTAGTTTCTTGTGGTCACAGGCAGAGCAATTGCTGAACCAAACCATGATGCATCCAGACACAATGCTTTCTGTGGTGTGTCAATAGAATAAAATTGGTAAGGGTCAACAGGGACATGCATAATTTCTTTAGCCTTTTCCCAGAGCAATTCTTGCCCCAAAGGCAGGGAGCTCATGGAAAGGGGGAATGGGCAGGGAGGGATTCAGGGGCCAAGGAAGCTGGAGGAAGGAGAAGATGAGGAGGAGAGAGAGCGGTGAGGAAGTGCAGGTAGGAAGTTTGGGAGCCAAGGTCTGAGAGGGCTACAGATACAAAAACATATATGAAACACTCTTTCTCTCCACAGTCACCGCCTGACCTACTGAGCATTTCCAACATTTTTCACTTTCTGTTTCACTCGCAGTAGCTGGAATTTTTGTGCTTATTTTTAATAACTTCTTCATTTGTGGCTGCCTTTCCCAAATCCAGATTATTTATAGAAAAGAATTGCTCTTCTCTCACTGCTGAGGTCAAGGTGTGGACCTACGGGGCAATACATCCAGTAAAACCACCACACTTGGCTGCATCAGTACACGGGTACAGTCACATCCACACTCACACACAAACAGGCCTGTGTGTGTGTGTGTGTTTCTCTGTGGCTGTGTGTTTATTGTGTATCTCACTTTTTCACACACTCACATAGTCACACACAGACAGCCTCAATCAATCTGTTTAATTTGGCATCATGGCCAGCACAGACATTGTCGCCTGAAGGGCCTGATGCTGTGGAATACAGTCAATGGCTCTTCACACGGCCCTAGATCACCTGGACAATACAATAACTCTGTCAGGATGCTGTTTGTTGACTATAGCTCAGTGTTTAATACCATCATTCCCACAGTCCTGATGGATAAGCTACAGAACCTGGGCCTCTGTACCTCCCTCTGCACCTCCCTCTGCAATTGGATCCTCAACTTCCTAACCGGAAGACCACAATCTATGTGGATTGGTGATATCATCTCCTCCTCGCTGATGATCAACACTGGCGCACCTCAGGGATGTGTGCCTAGCCCACTGCTCTATTTCCTCTATATGCACATGACCATGTGGCTAGGCATAGCTCAAATACCATCTATAAATTTGCTGATGATAACAACCATTGTTGGTAGAATCTCAGATGGAGATGAGAGGGTGTACAGGAGCGAGATATGCCAACTAGTGGAGTGGTGTCACAGCAACAACCTGGCACTCAACATCAGTAAGAGGAAAGAGCTGATTGTGAACTTCAGGAAGATTAAGATGAAGGAACATATACCAATCCTCATAGAGGGATCAGAAGTGGAGAGAGTGAGCAGCTTCAAGTTCCTGGGTGTCAAGATCTCTGAGGATCTAACCTGGTCCCAACATATTGATGTAGTTATAAAGAAGACAAGACAGTGGCTATATTTCATTAGGTGTTTGAAGAGATTTGGTTTGTCATCTAAAACACTTGAAAACATCTATAAATACACCATGGAGAGCATTCTGACAGGCTACATCACTGTCTGGTTATGGGGGTATGAGGGGGTGCTACTGCACAGGACTGAAAGAAGCTACAGAAAGTAGTCAAATTAGTCAGCTCCATCTTCAGTAGTACCCTGGACATCTTCAAGGAGCAGTGCCTCAGAAAGGTGACGTCCATTATTAAAGACCCCCATCACCCAGGGCATGCCCTCTTCTTATTGTTACCGTCAGGAAGGATACAGAAGCCTGAAGGCACACACCCAGTGTTCATGAACAGCTTCTTCCCCTCTGTCACCTGATTCCTAAATGGACATTGAACCCATGAACCCGACTTCACTTTTATTATTTCTGTTTTGCACTATTTTTAATCGAACTATTTAATATACATATATATATATATATATATATATATAAAACTGTAATTCATTTATTTATTTTTTTCTTTCTATATTATCATGTATTGCATTGTACCGCTGCTGCCAAGTTAACAAACTTCACAACACAAGCCAGTGATATAAAAACCTGATTCGGATTCTATGTTGGAACTCGCTGTCTCTATCCTCTGTCCTTCTCTTCGCTCTCTCTCTCACATACACGTAAATGCACATACTACAAATACATATGTACAATGAGGCGTCAGTGGTGGGAAAGGTGAGCAGCTTCAAGTTCCTGGATGAAGGTCTATCCTGGGCCCAACACATTGATGCACTCATGAAGAAGATATGCCAGCAGCTCTACTTCATGAGGAGTTTGGGGAGATTTGGTATGTCACCAAAGATTCTAACAGATTTCTGCAGGTGTACAGTGGAGACCATTCTGACTATTTGCATCACTGCCAGGTGTGGAGGCTCTAATGCACAGGATTGCAAGAGGGTTTAGACTCTACCAGCTCCAACAGGGCCACAACCCTCCCCATCACAGAGGACGTCTCCAAGGGTCCTCAAGAAGGCAGCATTCATCACTGAGGACCTTTGCCATCCAGGACATGATTTCTTCTCATTGCTACCTTTGGGGAGGAGGTAATGGAGCCTGAAAACCCACACTCAATGATATAGGAACAAATTCTTCCACCCTGCCATCAGATTTCCGAACAGTCCATGAACCTATGAACACTACCTCACTAACATTCTTTTGCACAATTCAGATTCCAATTAATCTTATTTAATCACTGGTACATTGAAGCACACAGTGAAATGCATTGTTTACGTTAACAACCAACACAACTCGAGGGTGCGCTGAGGGCAGCCCGCAAGTGTTGTCACACATTCCAGCGCCAACATCGCATCATTACCCACAATGCTCAGCAGAACAACACCGAACACAACGAGTAACAATAAACAGCAGTAAAACAAACCTCTTTTCTCTCTCCCACCTACCTGACACAGATAGTTCTCCAACCTCAGGACAGTTTCCAGTGATGTGGGCTCAGACTTCGAGAGTGGAATCTCAGACTCATTGACCCAGGGCTTTGGCCATCGGGCTTCCACTGCTGGAGTTCAGATTGAGTTTCAGTATCGACTCCAGGACTAGCCAATAACGGGACCCTGAACTCCAGTCCTTGAACTTCGGACCCGCTCACTTGCATATCTGGGAAGTGATTAGTCCTTGTGGCTCTGTCCATATGGACATCCGATCCTGGGACCTGCCGACCTGGGGGCCTTGCTGACCCAGAGGCCCGTCAGCCCTCAGCCTTACTGATCCTGCCGGCCCAACATCTACAGATGTCCTTTGTCACAAGTCCATGCTGCGGGCCTTCAAGTGCAGAGCGGAAACCTGGATTTTAGCCTGCTCTCTGAACCCTAACCTGACTGAAGCACACCACAGGCTCATCAGATGACAGGGTACTGAGGAACACAGCTACACACAAACACACACAGTGACATATACTGTATGGTAAATGAACACTGACACACACATAGCTCTACATAAGCACCAGTGTGTATGCCCATATACACAGTCGCACATATGTGCATGTAAGTACATACACCATGGCTAAATTATTCTTTTTCTATCTATTTATCCATCTTCATCTATCTATGTTGGCCTCCCTTCTCAGCTTCTTTCTCTATCGTTGCCTCTCTCTCTCTATTCCCACTCCCTCTCTCTATCTATCCCTAGAGAAAAGGAAGTAAAAACTAGAGGGCACAGGTTTAAGGACGGGGGAAAGGTTTAAAAGGAACCAAAGGGGCAACTTCTTCACAAAGAGGGTGGAGAGTGTGTGGAACAAGCTGGCAGAGGAAGTGGTAGAGGTGGGCATATTAACAACATTTAAGAGACTGTTGGACAGGTATGTGGATAGAAATGTCAAAGTCAAGGCTGAGTTTATTCCCACATACACGTCCACCTGCGTACAGGTGCAATGAAAAACTTGCAGCAGCATCTCATCACAGGCATGAAGCGCCCAAGACACAAGGTTCACAAGAAAAACAAATTAAATATAAACTATACACAATTTTTACAAGAACACAGTCAGAACATTGTACTGCAAAGTGGTTACAGTGTTGCTAAACTGAGGTAGTGATGAGGGTTGTGCTCTCCTGTCTTACTCCTACTCTCTTCCCCACTTTCTCTGCTCCCTTGCCCAACTCTCTCTCCCTTCCACACTCCCTCTCCCCCATTATTTCCCCTCTTCTCTCTCCCCTGCCCACCCCTCCACACACACACGGGAATCCATTTCCATAGTAGTGAGGTGGTTTTGCCCAGAGCTTCACACTGAGAGCCTTTGCTGAGGAGTTATTGATGACAAGAACATATTGAAGCTGGCCTCCTCTCTGCAATCACTCACCCCAACTCGATAATCAGTCACAGTGTTGGCAGTGGAGAGAAGGGGACAAAGAAAGAGAGAATGTGAAAGAAAGTAGAAGAGTGTGGAAGGTAAAGAGAGAAAGAAGGGGAGTAAGAGAGAGATGGAGAGAGTGAAAGAGAGAAAGAGTAAGGCAGAAAGAGAGGACAAGAAGAGTAAGATAGAGAGAAAGGGGAGGAATGGAAGAGGTAGAGTTGGTGGGTGTGCAGGTGGATTCTTGGATGGCTGGGTGGATATGGGAATAGGTAGGGTGGTGGATGTGCAGTTGCATTGATAAGGATGTGATGTGGGGATGGGTATGCAGGGTGGTAGTTGCAAATTCACAATGTATCTTAAATAACGATGATGCAGATTACAGGAAGGGGACAGAGAGCTTAGTGACGTGGTGTCATGACAACAACTTTGTCCTCAACATCAACATCAACAACAGAGCTGGCCGTTGACTTCAGGAAGGGAGATTGAGCACATGCTCCTGTACAGTGTTGAGGTTGACAGCTTCAAGTTCCTATAGGTGTGAACACCTCCAAAAGCCCTGTCCTGGTCTAACCACATTGAATTCACAGACAAGAAAGCTCACCAATGCCTCTACTTTATCAGGAGGCTAAAGACACTCTGCATGTCCCCTTTGACCCTCACCAATTTTTACCGGTGCACCATAGAAACCATTCTGTTTGGATGCACAATAGCTTGGGACAGTAACTGCCCTGCCCGTGACCACAAGAAACCGCAGAGAGTTGTGGACGCAGCTCAACACATCACAGAAACCAGACTCCCCTCCATGGAATCTGTCTACACTTCTCACTGTCTCAGTAAAACAGCCAGAATAATCAAAGATTCCACCCACCCCAGACATTCTCTCTTCTCCCCTCCCATCGGGCAGAAGATACAAAAGCCCGAAAGGACATACTGCCAGGTTCAAGGACAGCCTCTACCCCACTGTTATCAGACTATTGAATGGTTCCTTAGTATGATACAATGGGACCCTTGATCTCACAAGCTACCTTGTTGTGGCCTGGGCATGTTATTGTCTACCTGCACTGCACTTTCTCTGTAACTGTAACACTCTATTCTGCATTCCGTTATTGTTTTACTGTACCTTGTTTTACCTCAGTGGACTGATGTGATGATCTGATCTGTATGAACAGTGTTTAAGACAAACTTTTCACTGTACCTCAGTATGTGTAACAATAATAAACTAGTTCACTTGTTAGTGAGTTTAGAGGATAAACAGGCCAGTGGGTACATTTCTATTTAACATTTCTCACTGACAGAAAGGGAGACTATTTGGCCCAGCAAGTCTCTGCCAACTGTTACAACTATCCCAGTCCCTGCCACCAATTCTCCCTCACTTGCCCATTAACACCCCATTCTGAGGATCCTATATCACCCTACACTTAGGCAATTCATAGTAACCAAGGATAACAGCCCTGTATATCGTTGGGAGGTGGGAGGAAACCAGAGCACCCAGAGGCTACCCATGGTGTCACAGGGAGAACGTGCAAACTCCACACACACAGTGCCAATCAGGAACGATCCCAGGTCTCTGGGGCTGTGAGGCAGGCACTCTACTCACTGCACCACTGCAGGTGATTGGGTTGGTGTTACAGTAGATTGGGTGGATGTTTGGTGCTGAAGCTCACAACTTTGGCCATATGTTCTTAGAGCCCTAGAGTAATACAACACAGGTACAGGCCCTTTGGTTGAATAAGTCCATGCCGACTATGGTATCCACCCAGCTAGTCCCAATTTCCTGCAGTTTTCCGTATCTCTCTGAGTCCTGGGTTTGTTTGGATCCTCCTATACAGAGAAATAGGTTCACTTCAAACAACCCCTCATCTGACTTAGTTGAGGGGTGGGATGGGAGAAGTGCTCTCTGGGAGCATGCGAGCCAGTTCCTCTCCAACAAATAATTGCTAAGAAAAGGCAAACCATGACAAATTAAATATTGGATGCCATAATGTATTAGGTTGAAACTTTGGAAGCACAAACTCTAACATATAACTGATTGCCTGTAGAACCCATAACTATCTATTGTCAGAAGTTGTAAAGTTACTTGTTTCTGAACCCCCCCAATTTACAAATTAACAATTATATTTATCATTCTGTAATTACGACTAACTTGTTTTCCTTATTGTATTGGAAAAGTAGCCAGTCACTTATCTTTCACTTCTTTTTTCTTTCTCTATTTATTACTGTCTGCTCATTTGTCTCTCTATTTATTGATTATCTATTTCTTTCTTTTTCTTTCTTTCATTCTATTTACCTGTCTACCTAGCTATCTGGCTAGCTGACTATTGGTTTGTTATGTGTCTTTCAATTTGCTAGCTATCTCTCAATTTAAGTATCTATCTGTCTCTGTCTACCTATATACAAAAAATATACAAAAATCTACATAGATCTATTTATGGAAACTAGTGGCTGTATATCTTTGGAAACATGAGAAGACACACAAAGAAGAAACACACTTATAACACCCCTGCACACACAGACACACACCCGACCATTCATTGTACCAGTACACATGTTGGACATCACCCTACACTGCAGACATACCTGTTTCTCAGCCAGCAATCTGCAGTGCTGGCTTGTAGATTTGAGGTTTGGACCAGATACCACAGGAATGATGACACATCTGGGCTTGAACTGCAAGCCTCAGGCACCTGATTTATCAAGGCTGCTCTGACATTTCTTCCCAGCTCTGTTTCACTCTCCCTCTCTCTGTCTCACACTCTGCCTTCATCCCTGTTTATATTCTCTTTGCTCCCTGTGCTTTGTCATGTCTTCTCTATATGTGTCTGCCTTCCCCTTTCTCTTTGCCTCTTGCATTCTCTCTCCCCGTCTCCCTCTGATGTTCCCTCCTTCCCACCTCCCCGCCTCTCTCTACCCCCCCCCCACACAGTATCTCCCCCTCAACCCCTCTCTGGAGAATCTGAACAGTAAAGACATCTACTTTAGATAGAATCAGAATCAGGTTTATTATTACTGACATATGTCATGACATTTGTTGTTTTGCAGCAGTACAGTTCATAAAGAATTTCTACAAGTTAAAAAATATAAACAAGTGGTGCAAAAGCAGGATCATTCAGAGATCTGATTGCAGAGGGGAAGAATATGTTCCTGAAGTATTGAGTGTGGATCATCAGGCTCCTGTACCTCCTCAATGATGTTAGTAACACCAAGAGGGCATGTCCTGGATGGTGAGGGTACTTCGAGATGGATGCCACCTTCTTGAGGCATATTAATTATTGACTACAGCCCCGTCTTCAATATGATAATTCCAAGCAAACACATCTCCAAGACCTGAGGCTCAACATCTCTCTTTGCATCCAGATCCTCGACTTCCTGAGGAACAGCCTACAATCAGTAAGGAGAGGCAGCAACATCTTCAGCCCCCTCCTCTACATCCTGTATACTCATGTCTGCGTGACCAGATTTTGCTGTAACACCAATGTAGTGCACCATATCTTGGATTCAGATTCACTTATTTATCACATCTTTATCAAAACATTCAGCAAAAGTGTCACCTCACATTCCAACTCCACCGTAGCATGCCCACAATGTTCAGCAGAACAAGGGCAACAAAGCACCAACAGCAAATCTCCAATATTGATGAGTCGGAGTACGGGAAGTCGATAGCCCAGTGACATAGTGCCATGACAACAACCGTTCCCTTAACGTCAATAAAATGAAAGAGCTGCTCATTGAGATCAGACAGGCAAGTAGTGCATATGCTCCTATTTACAACAACAATATTGAGTTTGAGAGGGTTGAGAGTTTCAAGTTCTTAGGGGTGAACATCATCTAGTCCAATGTGTCCTGGTCCAACCACATTAATGTCATGGCCAAGAAAGCTCACATATGTCTCAACTTCCTCAAGCAAAAGAAATTTGGCATGACCCCATTGATTATTACAAATTTTTTTTACAGATTCACTACAGAAAGCATCCTGTCATGGCTTGCAACGTCGACTGCTCTGCCCATGACTGCAAGAAATTGAACAGAGTTGTGGACACGGTTCAGCACATCTCAGAAACCAGCCCCCCTCTATGGACATTCTCTCTTCTCCCTCTCCCATCAGGCAGAAGACACAAAAGCTTGAAAACGTGTAGCACCAGGCTCAAGGACAGATTCTATCCCACTGTTAACAGACTCTTGAATGGATTTTTAGTATAAGATGGACTTTTGACCTCACAATCTACCTCCTCATTATGATCTTTCATCTTATTATCTGCCCGCACTTTCTCTGTAACTGTAACACTTTATTCTGCTTTGTGCAATAAGGAGTGGTTGGACAAACTTGGTCTATTTTCTCTTGAGTTGCAGAGGGTGCCTGGAATGTGTTGCCAGGGATGGTGGTGGAGGCAGATACAAAAGAGATGTTTAAGAGGCTCTTAGAGAGGCACATGGGTGCGGAATGGATGGATACTGTAAGCAGAAAGGATTAGTTTAGTTAGATATTTGATTACAAGTTTCATTATTTCAGTATAACACTGTGGGCAGAAGGGCCTGTTCCTCTGCTGTTTTAAAATCTAAAATAAACTTTATTCAAAATAAATATTTACAAGAATAAAGCCTACAATGCTTCTTTATTCTTATGTTTATAGACAGTGTTAAATTACATTTATTTAAATCCAAAATAAATTTTATTTGCAATAAAATTATTTATTGTTATTGTAGTACCTCATGTACTGTTGAACGAACTGATCTGTGTGCCCAATATGCAAGACCAGTTTTTCACTGTACCGCTGTCCATGTTACAATTCAGTCATTCAGGTGCCTTGCCATTCGGCGATCATGTCTCTCCATCCATCACAGTCCCTGACCCTCCGAATTGTAGTTGTTGCCTCCCCTGTTTCTAACCATGATGTTATTCATCTGTCATTTTCATTCTCTGTCTGCCTCTGCTTCTTTTTCCTTCCTGCTTTCCAGTTGTAACTAAATGTTCTAATGTCTCTCTTCGCATGAGGTGTCCAAAGAATTTTGATTGCTGTTCTCTGATTTTTTTTAAGTAATGTACGTTTTGTTTTCGTTCTCTGTAGAACTTCTTCGTTGGTTGTCCTGTCCGTATATGATATGCATAGCATTCTTTTGAGGAACCACATCTCTGCTGCATTGATTCTTCTTTCCATTGCATTTGTGATGGTCCATGACTCGCAGCCATACATCAATATAGGAAGAATGTGGCAGCTGAGAGTTCTAAGGCGGATGTCAATTGCTATTTTCTTATTCGTTAGGATGTTTCTCATTTCTGTAAATGCTGTTCCTGCCATCGCTATTCTTGCTTTTATGTCTGTTTCGCATTTTCCATCAGATGTTACCCATGATCCAAAGTACTTGAAGTTGTGAACTTGTTTCAGGATTTCATTACCCAATACAGTTTGGGATATCAGGTTTCTTTGACATTACCATTACTTCAGTTTTCTTTTTGCTTAAGGTTAGGCCAGGTCTTTCGCTCTCTGTGTTGATCGTCGATACTACAGATGATATCTACTATGTTACAATATTTACTTATTTACCAATTCATCTTTTTAACTGTCTGTTTCTCTGTTTCTCTAACTGCGTCTCCCTCTACCACCTTCTTGCTTTCTTCATCTTTCTGTACCTCTGTTCTCCCTCAGTTGTACCACCCCTCTCTCTTTCTCTCCCTCTAGCCGATTTAGTCTCTTCCATTTCCTCTCCATCTTTCTTATTCCTCCCCTCCCCACCCCTCGCCTGCCCTGACCTGTTCTCAGTGCCCTCTCGGCTCTCCCCACCCACTTGACATATCCCCACTGAGGCTGCGGTCACTACTGACCTCCAAAAGTTGTTTAAATTTACGACCTTGAGAAAGTTCCTCTGCTCCCTCATTTACAAAGGGCTCACTTCTTTAATCTTTTATAACTCCCCGCAATACCGAACAGGAAACAACCGGCCCTGAAGAACAACTCGACTGTAACAAGCAAAATAAAATCCCTTTAACAATGGCGCGTTATCATTACCAAAATTCCCATCTCCGGTGTAATACCCCAGAAGCCGTTTCGACTTTAAAGTTGATGAAAGGATCTGCCTGATGTTATCCGCCCTCATACAGGCGTTGGGACGGGCTCAAATCTAGTTACGAAAGAACAACCCTTATAGAAAAACGCTTACAAGTTTTAATGGAAGAAATAATACATTTTAATAGCTCTTCTAACAATTAAATACACCCCAAATACACAAAGACACACCTTACAGATAAATGCATATCATGCATATACAGATAAATGGAGAAACTTACCACCTCCCTCGCTGCACCCACACGCAGCTTTCGGTCGACTGAGGGAAAAGGCGGAAAGACGCATACATCGAATCCATTTTAAAAACCTTGCGATTTACGGGAGAGCAGTCATCCCTGCCCTCTGGTACACCTCCCAAAACTGGACTGCCCGCAGCTCGCGACTCACCGCACTTCGCAGACCCCGCCAACACTGGCTCTAGTGGGTAGGTAAACCGAGATACCTGCCCTCTCCCAGATCAACAACTGCCCCCTCCCCGATCCTGAGGCTCCAGCCATGGCCCGTCAGTTTCGCCGGACAGGCCACCTGGCCCCCTCTCCCTACCCGGGATCCCAGAACAGACGTTCCATTCCGAGCTTCATCACGCGACCAGAGGACACGCTCCAGTGATGCGCTCCAACTCAGCCTTTAGCCTTCTCTCTTGGCGACCTCTGATCCACAGGCATTCTGTGGACCTGAGGTTCTGGGTATTATCCCCGAATGCTCCTGCCCTGTTAATATATCACGGCAACTATTCTTGAAATCCCAGCCAGACCTAACAAATTGAATGCTAACCTGCAGCAGCCTAATACTCGTGGATAAATACACTGTCATGTTCCAACAGCGATATCAGAGTAACACATTACAATCCTGTCCAAAATTGTCTCATGCCCCTGTATTTATGTCCAGATATAACTCATTACAATATTGTTCTCATTTTAATTCGGTGATATATTGTTACAACACATCCAAATATCACACAGTGTCCCTGCAACACAGTGACAGACTTAACGCATTTTAACACTGACCCTGTGCTTGTAATTGCAAATGCATCTATCAATCTCTAATACTACCTGTGACATGATTTTTATGTACAGATATTTCACAGTATGATGATAACAAATGTTGCAATAAAGTTATATACACCAACAAGCTCCTTCAACTTCACACAGATGTGATTCGCTGTAATTATAGAGATTAATGTATAATTCCTGCAGTTATAGTCAGAAAAATGTCATTTGCAGAAAAAAGTCTAACCCTTTCCTCCCACATAGACCTTCATTTTTCTATCACCCATATGTCCATTTAAGAGTCTCTTAAATGTCCCAACTGTACCTGCCTCTACCACCATTCCTGGAGTGCACTCCATGCATCCATCATTCTCTGTGTAAATAACTTACCTCTGATACCCCCTTATACTTCCCGCTAATTACTTTAAAATTATGTCCCCCTCGTATTAGCAATTTTTGCCCTGGGAGAAAGCCTCTGGCTGTCCACTCTGTCTAATCCTCTTATCATCTTATACACCTGTATCAAGTCTCCCTTCAAACTTCTTCATTCCAAGGAGAAAAGTCTTAGCTCACTCAACTTTTCCTCAAAGGACATGCTCTCTAATCCAGGCAACATCTGGTATATCTCTGTAGCCTCTCTAAAGCTTCCACATCCTCCCTATAATGAGGAGACCAGAACAGAACACAATATTCCAAGTGTAGTGTAAACAGAGTTTTATAGAGCTGCAACATTACCTCAAGGGTCTCGAAATCAATCCTTTGACTAATGAAGACCAACACACAATACATCTTCTTAATCACCCTATCAACTTGCATGACAACTTTGAGGGATCTGTGGACATGGACCTCAAGATCCCGCTGTTCCTCCACGCTGCTAAGAATCCTGCCATTAGCCCTGTACCCTGCCTTCAAGTTTGACCTTGCGAAGTATACTAATTCACACTTTTCTGAATTAAACTGCATCTGCCACTTCTCAGCCCAGCTATGCTTCCTGTCAATGTCCTATTGTAACCAACAACAACCTTCTACACTCTCCACAGTACCTCAACCTTTGTGTCATCTGCAATATACTGTACTTATTACAGTTATATGAATCATTGGTGAAGATGCACTTGGAGTAGTGTGTACCATTTTGGTCACCCTTTTATAGGAAAGACATTGTCAAGCTGGAGAGGATGGAATGAGAGATTTATGAGGATGCTACCTGGACTAGAGGGTCTGAGTTACAGGGAGAGGATGGCCATGCCAGGTTTTTATTCTTTGGAACATAGGAGAATAAAAGGTGTAAATGGTGAGTCATTGATAGAGTGGATAGTCAGTGCCTTTTTCCCAGGATAGAAATGACTAATATGAGGGGGCATAATTTTAAGGTGATTCGTGGAAAGTATAGGGAGGAGATGTCAGAGGTAGTTTTTTTTTTCTCCCACACAGCAGGGAATGGTGTCTGCATGGAATGCTCTGCCAGGGGTGGTGTTAGAGGCAGATACATTAGAGACATTTAAGAAACTGTAAGGCAGGCACATGGATGAAATTAAAATAGAGAACTCTGTCGGAGGGAAGGGTTAGATTGATCCTGCAGTAGGTTAAAAGGTTGGTACAACATCATAGGCCAAGGAGCCTGGACTCTTCTGTACTATTCTATGTTTTATGCTCTATGAGGGGTATGAGGGTATGGATAAGGTGGATGGTCATAGTCTTTTTCCCAGGGTTGGGGAGTCCAAAACTATAGAGTGCAGATATCTGGAACAAGCTGCCAAAGGAAGTGGTTGAAGCAGGTACATTTGCAACCTTTAAGAGGTACTTGGATAGGTATAGTACATGGAGGGGAGGGGCTTGGAGGATTATGGACCCAATGTAGGCAACTGCAACTAGCAGGAAGGATGCTGTGGTCAGCATGGACAAGTTGGGCCAAAGGCCTGTTTCTGTGTCTATGTCTGTTTCTGGATCTATGTAAGTCTGGAGTTACATATGGTCCAGAGTGGAGAAGGACCAGGGTTTTTTTTCTCATAGAAGAGTTTAAGTGTCGCAGTCATACAGCATGGAAACAAGCTCTTTGGTCCAACCAGCCTATGCTGACCCAGACTCCTTCTAAGCTAGTCAAAAATCAAAGTGGAATTTATTGTCACATGCACAAGTACATGTATGCACAGGTGACATGAAAAACTTACTTGCAGCAGCATCACAGGCATAGAGCATCTGAGATGTGGCATAAATTATACATTCACAAAAGAAACACAAATTAAATACATTTTAACAAGAAAGAACACAATTGGTACACAAAAATAAGTCAATTTTAGTGCAAAGTAATCAAAATAGTCAAAGAGTTGCAATACTGTAGTGATTAGGGTTGTGCAGGTTGGTTGCTAAGGCTAATCCCATTTATTTGCATTTGTCCCATAACCCTCTAAACCTTTCCTATCCATGTACCTGTCCGAGTGCCTTTTAAATGTTGCTAATGTCCCTGCCTCTCTCTAAAGGCCTAAGTAGAGTGGATGTGGAGAGGATGGTTTCTATAGTGGGGGAGTTTAAGACCAGAGGACACAGCATCGGAATAGAAGGATATTCCTTTAGATTAGATATGAGGAGAAATTCCTTCAGCCGGGGAGTGGTGAATCTATGGAGTTCATTGTGGAGAACAGGCCACTGGGTATATTTAAAGTGGAGGTTGATAAGTTATTGGGAGAAGGCAAGAGAATGGGGTTGAGAAGGATAATAAATCAACCACGATAGAATGGTGGTAGTTCAATGGGCTAAGTGGCTTACTTCTGCTCCTATATCTAACGGTCTTATACTTTCCTCTGCCAGTTCATTCCATATACTGAGCACTGTCTGGGTGAAAAAGTTGAACTCTCAGGTTCTATTAAATCTTTCTCTTCTCACCTTAAACCTGTGCCCTCTAGTTCTTGATTCCCCAATCCTGGGGGAAATAGACTGCGTGCATTCACGTTATCTATGCCCTTCATTATTTTATACACCGCTATAAGGTCACCACTCAGTCTTCGACGATCCAAGCAATAAACTAGTCAGCACAATCTCTCTCTACAGCTCAGTCCTTTGAGTCTTGTAAATCTTTTCAGCGCTCGTCAAACTGATCCAGCTTTGTCTATAACAATCCGGTAGTTTTATCACTGTTACTGACTAGTTTTACTAATACTAGTTCAGGTACTGGTCATGAATCTGATGGTAGAGGGGAATAAACTGTTCCTGAAGATTTGAGTGTGGGTCTTCGAGTTTCTTTACCTGCTCCCTGATGTTAGTAATGAAAAGAAGGCACGTCCCAATTGGTGACGGATTGATGCCACCTTCTTGAAGCACTGCCTCTTGAGGATGCGTACTAAATCCAGGCTTTTCCAATGTCATCCATGTATACTGCACGATGGAATCTTACATCACAGACACCTTCAGCCCACCTTGCCCATACCATCCTCCACAGATGTATATCTTAATCCAGTTTGCCCAAATACAGGCAAATAGGATTAGTGCAGACATACAGAGGGAAACCCAATGAAGGGTCTTGGGCCAAAACATCGAATGTTTATTGCCCTCCATAAATGCTGTGACTTGATTTCCTTCAGCAATTTATTTGTGTTATTTTAAAAATGCCCTCATCAAATTCATACACAACTGCAACATAACCTCCAAATTCCCATATTAGGTGCCTTGGCTGATGAAGGCTAGTGTGTCAAACGCATTAATCACCAACATGTCTACCTGCAATTCCACTTTCAGAGAACCGAGTAACTGTGCCCAAGCTCCCTCTGTTCTACAACACTCCCCTGTCATCTACTGGTCACTCTGTGTATCTGTACCCCGAATTCCCTCAATTCTTCTACAATCCCCTGACATTTACCAGTCTCTCTGTGTGGATCTCTACCCCAAATTCCTTCAATTCTACTCCAATCCTCTGACATTTACCAGTCTCTCTGTGTGGATCTCTACCCCAAATTACCTCAATTCTACTCCAATCCCCTGACATTTACCGGTCTCTCTGTGTACATGTACCCCAAATTACCTCAATTCTCCTCCAGTCCCCTGACATTCACTGGTCTCTCTGAGTGGAACTCTACCCCAAATTCCCTCAATTCTACTCCAAACCTTTGACAATTATCGGTCTCTCTGTGAGGATCTCTACCCCGAATTTCCTGAATTCTACTCCAATCCCCTGACATTTACTGGTCTCTCTGTGAGGATCTCTACCCCAAATTGCCTCAATTCTACTCCAATCCCCTGACAATCACAGGTCACTCTGTGTGGATCTCTACCCCAAATTGCCTCAATTCTACTCCAGTCCCCTGACATTCACCGGTCTCTCTGTGTGCATCTCTACACTAAATTCCCTCAATTCTACTCCAATCTCCTGACATTTACTGGTCTCTCTCTGTGTCGATCCCTACCCTAAATTACCTCAATTCTGCTTCAATCCCTGACATTTACCGGTATCTATGTGTGCATCTCCACCCCAAATTGCCTCAATTCTACTCCAATCCCTTGACCTTCACCAGTCTCTCTGCGTGTGGAACTCTACCCCAAATTCCCTCAATTCTACTCCAATCCCTGACATTTACCGGTCTCTCTCTGTGTCGATCCCTACCCTAAATTACCTCAATTCTGCTTCAATCCCTGACATTTACCGGTATCTATGTGTGCATCTCCACCTCAAATTGCCTCAATTCTACTCCAAACCCTTGACCTTCACCGGTCTCTCTACTCCAAACCCTTGACCTTCACCGGTCTCTCTGTGTTTGGATCTCTACCCCAAATTCTGTCAATTCTACTGCAATCCCCTGACATTTACCGGTCTCTCTCCGTGTGGATCACTACCCCAAATTACCTCAATTCTGCTCCAATCCCTGACATTTACCGGTCTCTCTCTGTGTCGATCCCTACCCTAAATTACCTCAATTCTGCTTCAATCCCTGACATTTACCGGTATCTATGTGTGCATCTCCACCTCAAATTGCCTCAATTCTACTCCAAACCCTTGACCTTCACCGGTCTCTCTGTGTTTGGATCTCTACCCCAAATTCTGTCAATTCTACTGCAATCCCCTGACATTTACCGGTCTCTCTCCGTGTGGATCACTACCCCAAATTACCTCAATTCTGCTCCAATCCCTGACATTTACCGGTCTCTCTCTGTGTCGATCCCTACCCTAAATTACCTCAATTCTGCTCCAATCCCTGACATTTACCGGTCTCTCTCTGTGTGGATCTCTACCCCAAATTATCTCAATTCTACTCCAATCCCCTGACATTTACCGGTCTCTCTGTGTGGATCTCTACCTCAAATTGCCTCAATTCTACTCTAATACCCTGACATTTGCCGGTCACTCTGTGTGGATCTCTACCCCAAATTGACTCGATTCTTCTCAAATCCCCTGACATTTACCAGTCTCTCTGTGTGGGTCTCTACCCCAAATTACCTCAATACTACTCCAATCCCCTGACATTTACCGGTCTCTCTCTCCCTGTGTACATGTACCCCAAATTACCTCAATTCTCCTCCAATACCCTGACATTCACTGGTCTCTCTGTGTGGATCTCTACCCCAAATTCCCTCAATTCCTCTCCAATCCCCTGACATTTTCTGGTCTGTCTGTGTGGAAATCCTACCCCAAATTATCTCAATTATCCTCCAATCCTCTGGCATTTTCTGGTCTCTCTGTGAGGATCTCAAACCCTGAATTTCCTGAATTCTACTCCCATCCCCTGACATTGACCAGTCTCTCTGTGTGCATCTCTACCTCAAATTACCTCAATTCTACTCCAATCCCCTGACATTTACCAGTCTCTCTGTGTACATGTACCCCGAGCTCCCTCTGTTCTACAACACTCCCCTGTCATTTACCGGTCTCTCTGTGTACCCATACCCCGAGCTCCCTCAGTTCTACAACACTCCCCTGTCATTTACCAGTCTCTCTGTGTACCTGTACCCTGAGTTCTACAACACTCCCCTGTCATTTACCAGTCTCTCTGTGTACCTGTACCCCGAGCTCCCTCTGTTCTACAATACTCCCCTGTCATTTACCAGTCTCTCTGTGTACCTGTACCCGGAGCTCCCTCTGTTCTACAACACTCCCCTGTCATCTACCAGTCTCTCTGTGTACCTGTACCCCGAGCTCCCTCTGTTCTACAACACTCCCCTGTCATTTACCAGTCTCTCTGTGTACCTGTACCCTGAGCTCCCTCTGTTCTACAACACTCCCCTGTCATTTACCAGTCTCTCTGTGTACCTGTACCTCGAGCTCCCTCTGTTCTGTAGGACTTCCCAGAGTAGATGCCAGCAGGGATCAGCCACGGTGGAATGAGTGGTAAAGCAGAATGGAGGGGCCGAATGCCCAATCCCGCTCCAAATTCCTCTGTCATTACATACGCAGATCAAGGCGCAGGTTGCAGCTTCAAGGGGAAGCGAGCTCTTGGAGACTATCCAGATCCCCAAACCCCGCCTGCCTTGCGGGGTGGGCGGGTGGGAGGAATTGGCTCATGTGAGCTCATCCCTGTCACTCTCTCTGCCCACAGGCCATTCGCTCATCGCAGGTGGGAACACGCCCTCGGTGTGTCAGTGCCTCCGGGGTGGTGGAGTGGGAGGGGTTCTACTGTCGGATTAACGTCCGTTTCCTCTGAATTTAATTAAAGAGGACCTACACCTGTTTGTAAATCGAGGCCGTCTGGAAGTCAGCGTCCTCAACAGCACCCGTCAACCGCTCCCCCGACCCCCCCCCCCACACACATCCCAGAGCAGGAGGGTCCAACGCACCGGGGAGTGGTTTGCGCATGGAGGGGTGGTGAGGAGGAAATGCATTGGGAGAAGCAGTGAGGGAGGGGCGTTCAGTGTGCGGGGGCGGGTGCCAAGGGAATGGTGGTGAGGAGGAAGGGGCGCTGTGGTAGGATCCCCATGGGAAGGGAGTAAAATGGGAGGGAAATTAAGGAGGGAGGATGATAATGAGGAAACAGTGAGGGAGGGAGCGCTGCACTGTTGAAAGGGCAGTGAGGAACGAGGAGGGATTTTCCCAGCTGCCCTGGGTCCTACGTATACAAATCCTTGGCCCGCTGTTGCGTGGTTGACTGAGGGAGCTTCCCAGTTCTAATGGAGGGACTGTCGGAGTAGCCTGAGCGAGTGACCACAGTGGGGTTTGCAGGCGGTGCACACTACTCTGCAATCATTGTGTGCCGGTGGTGGAGGGAGGGGTGTTTAAGGCAGAGCGGCGAGTGGTGCTGATCAAGTGGGCTGCCTTGTCCCGGGTGGTGTTGAGGTGATTAAGTGATATTTTCCAAACCCCTAGTTGGCCTTTTGGTAGACCGCTGTTTTCCAGCGCGAGACCCAGGTTCGAACTCCACCTCTGAGTGTGAGTATTTATGACTATGAGTGTCTCTGTGTGTGTGAGTGTGTCTTTGTGTGTGTAGAGTTTGCACGTTCTCCCCGTGGTCATGTGAACTTCCCCTGGGTACTCTAGTTTCCTCCCTCATCCCAAATATCTGACTTGCCCCCACTCCCACCCCCAAGTTTGTGGAATCTGGGGGAAGTTGATGGGAACAGAACAGTGCAGGAATCGGTCCACGATATTCTGCTGAACTGAATGCTAATGACGCCTAACTAAACAAAACACTTCTGCCTAAACACAGTGTCTAAATGCCTCCATTCCCTGCACATCCATGTCCCGATCCAAGAGCCTCTTAAACGCCTCCACCACCCCTGGCAGTACATTCCTGGCACCCACCACTTGTATGTAAATAAAAACTCATTTGAACTAATCCCCCTCGCCTTAAATGTATGCTCTCTGATATTAGACATTTCCACCCTGGGGAGTATACCAGCTGTCTACTCTATCAGCTCTCATAACCTCATAAACCTCCCCTCACCCTCTACCGCTCCAGAGAAAACAACCCAGGTTTGTCCAACCTCTCCTTATAGCTCATGGCTTATAAGGAGCCTCTTCTGCACCCTCTCCAAAGCCACCACATTCTTCCTATACTGCGCGCATCCCTCCTCCCCAGTATTAGAAGTGAAAAATACGAAAATTAATGCAATCTGTTGCATTACCGCTCTTGGGTGGTAGTGTATTATTGTCTGACACGGACTGAACGGCCTGTTCCCGCGGGTCCTCTCTCTCCAAACCTCCCAGGGCAAATGCGCATCCGTCGTCCAGCGACCCCAGGAAATTTGCCTTTATGCCCCACTAGGATTACCACCACCCCCCACGTGTCTCGGAACTCAGCCAATGGGGAGACGCGGTTCAGATCTTTTCCCGCAAATAAGTCCCGGAGTTTTGAATTGAGTTGAGGATCCTGGGTGGCGGGGTGTATATTTATTTATTTGGCGTATTTGATGGGCTTTTGTTTGAAGTGAAGTTGCGCCGTAGAGGAAGATCGGGTCTTGGTATGTGGAGCAGCGGGAGAGGCGGGGATCCCTGTCCCGGGACTTCTTTGGGCGCCGCTCAGCTGACAGGTCGACACTTCTCACTCCCTGGCGCGACTGACGACAGAGGTTGAGTATCGGCTTAAACTTGTCTGTGCGTGGAGTTGGATCGCTGAGGGCGGACTGGAAGAGTGTTTGCAACAGTCGCTGTGTGTGTGTGTGTGTTTGGGTGTGTCGCCCGGGGTCGCCGTAGTCGCCGGCTATGATTACCGGCTCGGAGCGGGCAGAGTGCCGGTAAAATAAAAATCCGACGACACGTCTATATTTTCCTCAGAGAGAGAGAGAGAGAGAGAGAGAGAGAGAGAGAGAGAGAGAGAGAGAGAGAGAGAGATGTGTTAAAGGGACAGAGAAGGAGGGGTGGGTGGGTGAGGAGTAGAGAAAGAGCAGGCACACACACACACAGTGTGCCACTGCCAGAAACACACAAACATTCAGTGTGTCTGGCACTCTCAGACACACACATGGTGAATGGGAAACATTCTCTCGCACAGAAACACACACGAAAACGCAATGTGCCTGATGCTCTTTGAGACACCCAGAAACACAATGTGTCTGACATTACACGCACACACACTGTGTGTACCTGATACACTCTGACACACATGAAAGTGCACTGTGTGTCAGACACTCTCTGACACACTCACATACAAAGTACCTGTTGCGCTGTCTCAGTGACATACTCAAAAACTCTCTATCTTTAATGCAGGAGGTGGAAGAGAGCTAACAGGGATACAAGACTGAGAGTGACACAGAAACACAGGCATAAAGTGACAGTAGAGTAAAAGGGGATTAATTTAAAACAGAGTCTAAATGAAAGGGAGAGATCTGGATAGAGGAAGCAGTGAAGAAGAGTGAATAAAGAGAGAGAAAGAAACTTTATAGGAAGTTATAGAGGAGTTCTATTCACTGACAGGTTACAAGTAGGGCAATAACTATATATCAGTTTCCCTTATAAAAGTCAGCTGTCCTCTCCAGGCAGGCTTTGAAGTTGACCCAGGATCCTCAAGACCTCTGCTTTTATTGGAATCACCACTTGACTTGGCTTCTCTTGGGCTGCTGGCTGGGGAGTTCCTTTTAAGTCTGGAAATATTTGGAGAAGATACCCTCTTGGCTTGCAGTATCATAGAACATAGACTATAGAACGGTACCGCACAGTACAGCCCTTTGGCCCACAATGTTGTGCTGATCTATATAAACCTACTCCACCATCATTCTAACCCTTCCTTCCTACACAGCCCTGAACCCTCAATTTTACTTACATCCAAGTGCCTATCTAACAGTCTTTTAAAAGTCCCTCATATATCAGCCTCCACCACCACCCCTGGCAGTGCATTTCAGGCTCCCACCACTCTCTGTGTAAAAAACCTGCCTGTGACATCTTCCCTAAACTTTCCTCCATTCACCTTAAAAGGATGACTTCTAGTATTAGCTATTGCCACCCTGGAAAAAAAAAGATGCTGGCTGTCCGCTCTGTCCATGCCTCTCATAATTTTATACACTTCTTCTGAATTGCCTCTCATCCTTTTTAGCTCCAAAGAGAAAGCCCTATAGCTCGCTCAACTTATCCTCATAAGACACGCTCTCTAATCCACGCGCATCCTAGTAAATCTCCTCTGCATCCCCCCTTAGCTCTTTGTTCCGAGCAATGTTGTGAATACCCTTTGGCCTAAAGCCCTTCTCCAAACACAGTGCTCCTCTATCCAACAATCGCTGTAAACATCTTGCCTTTACTGCATATGAGTGAAGGGATTGAGACTGTCTTGGGCATGGGTCACAAGAAGCCAGCAGGCAGATATGATAGGAGTTAGGAGGCAAATAACAAGTTAGTCCTTATTCCAAAGTGGTTGGAGTTTGAGAAGGGAGAGGCTGTGTTCCAGTTGTACAGTGGGTCAGTGAACTCACTCCTGGAATACTGCACACCTTTCAGATCCCTGAATCTAAATTAAGACCATAAGACAGAAGAACAGAATTAGGCCATTTGGTCCATCAAGTCTGCTTCACTATTCCATCATGGCTGATTTATTATCCCTCTCAGCACCATTCTCCTGCCTTCTCCCCGTAACCTTTGATGCTCTTACTAATCAAGATTCATCAACTTCTGTGTTAAATATACCCAAATAAAAGGGATTTAGAAGCATTGGAGGCAGTCCACAGGAGCTTCAGTGGGATCATACCTGGGATGGTTAAGTTGTCCCATCAGGAGAGGTTGGAAGGTTTGGGTCTGTATTTTGTGAAGTTTAGGAGAATAGGAATGTCCTTTTATAATCTTCAGGAGAGGTGAGAGGAGAGATGTGGGGATGTTTCCACTAGTTGGAGGGGCTTGCGTGAGGGCACATGGGGTTACAAGCTTGGAGACGGTGTCAGTAAACACTGAGGTTTTAGGGACCTCTTCTCTCTGAGGAAAGGGAATCTCTGAAATTCTCAAGGGTGGTGGGGGATGGATCATTGGATGTGTTGAAGGTGGAGTTGCATAAATATAGGGAAGGACAAGAGATTGAGGGCTGTGGGAAAGTGGAGCAGAAGAGGAG
Source organism: Mobula hypostoma (assembly GCF_963921235.1). NCBI lineage: Eukaryota > Metazoa > Chordata > Chondrichthyes > Myliobatiformes > Myliobatidae > Mobula > Mobula hypostoma. The sequence continues at coordinate 191,005 of NW_026948167.1, read as the reverse complement.
TTGAGGCCATCCTAAATCATATTGAATTGGTGGTGTTATGGACAGTGTAAAAGACTGCCAAAGGAAACAGCTGGATATTGACCAGTTGCAGATCTAGGCTGAGAAATGACAAGGTTGAATTCAACCTGGGCAAGTGCGAGGTGTTGCAGTTTGGGAGATCAAATGTAAAGGGACAGGACACTATTAATGGCAGCACACATAAAATGCTGGAGGAACTCAGCAGGTCAGGCAGCATCTATGGAGAGGAATAAACAGTCAACACTTCGGGTTGAGACTCTTTATTGGGACTGGAAAGGAAGGGGGGGAAGAAGCCAGAATAAGAAGGTGGAGGAGGGGAAGTACAAGCTAGCAGGTGATGTGATGAGGAGAGGATGGGGTGAGAATCTGGGAGGTGATAGGTGGAAGAGGTTGAGGGGTGAAGAAGGAGAAATCTGATTGGAGAAGACAGAGGACCATGGGAGAAAGGGAAGGAGAAGGGGCACCAGAGGGAGGTGATGGGCAGGTGAGGAGAAGAGAAGGGGTAAGAGAAAAGCCACAATGGGGAATGGAAAAAGAGGGAAGGGGTGGGGGAGAAATTGCCAGAAGATAGAGAAACCAATGTTCAATCCATCAGGTTGGAGGCTAGCCAGATGGAATATAAGGTGTTGCTACTCCAACCTGAGAGTGGCCTCACCGTGGTGGTAGAATAGGCCACGGACCGACATGTCAGTGTGGGAATGGGGAGTGGAATTGAAATGGGTGGGCACCGCAAATTTCTGATGAAGGATCTCAGCCTGAAACTTTGACTGTTTATTCCGCTCCATAGACGCTGTCTGACTTGCTGAGTTACTCCAGTGAGTGTTACTCTGGATTTGCAGAATCATGTTTACAGTTAATGCAGTGTTAAGGGTCACAGATAAACAGACGGCTCTTGGGGTTCAAGTCCATAGCTCCCTGAAAGTGGTTGCACAGGTTAATCAATTTGGTAAAATAGGTGTACGGCATGCTTGCCTTTATTAGTTGAGGCACAGAGTTCAAGAGTCAGGAAGTTTTATAGAACTTTGGTTAAGCCCTAACTGGAGTATTGCATTCATTTCTAGTTGACCCATCACAGCAAGGGAGTGGGGGCTTTGGAGAGGGTGCAGAAGAGGTTCACTGAAATGCTGCCTGGATTAGCGGGTATGAGCTATAAGGAGCATTTGGACATACTTGGGTTGTTTCGTCTAGAGTGGCAGAGGCTGAGGGGAGACCTGATTGAGGTTTATAAGAGGTATAGATAAAATAGACAGCTGGTATCTTTTTTCTGCAGGGTTGAACTGTCTGGGTGAGAGGGAGTAAGTTCAAAGGAGATGTGCAGGGCAAGATTTTTAAACACAGAGTGGTGGGTGCCAGGGGTGGTAGAGGAGGCAAAAATGATAGAGGTGTTTAACAGGCTCCTAGACAGGTACATGAATCTGCAACAAATGGATGAGTCTCCATCTACTCATAATCGACAATTCTACAGTTCACACTGTTTCAACATTCGGGTTCCTGGGAATCATTATTCCACAGGACCTCATGTGGGAGAACCATATCTCCTTCATTAACACAAAGGCTCGTCAGAAGATGTATCTTGTACATTTGGTAAAATTCCATCTTCCCAGAACATCCTGGTGCAATTCTACACAGAGAGCATCCTCACCTGAGCCATCACTGTCTGATTTGATGCAGCACCCCCTCACAATCTGCAAACACTACAGTGAACTGTCAGGCCAGCAGGAAAGGTCACTGAATGCAGTCCACCATCACTGCAGGACTTGTGTGTGTCCAAGACAAAGGGGCAAGCAGGAAAAAGGCCATTGCAGATACTACTCACCCCACAAACTGCATTTTCCTAAAGCACCCTTCTGGAAAGTGGTATAGGGCTTTTAAAACAAAAACTTCATGCCATCTTAAAAAAATACCTTTCCCCCGGCAGTTAATCTGATCAACCATGCTATTTTGTCCCCTCTCCACTATCCTCTATTACCTTAGTCACTACTGCACTGTAAACACTTTAAAACACTCTTAATAATGCTGGTATTTATGTATTTATGCAAACTTTATTCCATATCTGTACTTTAACTTCTAACTTGATTTTATATGATTCTTTAGAATTGTTGAATGTTGTGCCCTGACCAACACACCACAGCAAATTCCTAATACATGTAAATATATATGGCGAATAAAGTTGATCCTTAATCCTTGATTTTTGATGTGAATGTTGTGTAAACAGGACAGACTGGCCAAATTAAGTGATTAATTACTAGTTTAATTAGTTCAGCACAATAGGAGATCAAACCTCATTTGTTGGTCACTCTATTGTTGATGTGTTGGCAAGGGGATCTTGGAGTTTTATAGAGTACTGGGAGCTTTTAAAGGTCTCTCCCTTCCTTCAATAAATGAGCGGGAAACAGGAAGCCTCAGATGGCTGAACTCTGAAGTGAGGAAATGCAAGGGGCAATTACAAAGGATAAAATAATGGCAAACTGAGCAAGTTTCAATGGACTTCAGTAAAGGTTTCTTTTATGAGGATGAAACTTGTCAAATAGATGAGGGAGCGAGTAGATGGTCACAATGTTGCTGTACTGAGGTAGTGGTTCAAGAACTGAATAGTGAAGAGAAGTAGCTGTTCCTGAACCTGGTGGCGTGGACCTCTAGGCTTCTGTACCTCCTGCCCGATGGGAGCTGATGGGATAAAATAGAGTCATAGTCATAGAACACTACAGCACAGAAACTGGCCCTTTGACCCACTTAGTTTGTGCTGAACCATTAATCTGCTTAATCCCCTTGATCTGCACCCGGATCATAGCCCTCCAAACCACATTCATCCATGTACCTATCCAAATTTCTCTTAAACTTTGAAATCCACCAGTTGTGCTGGCAGCTCATTCCGCACTCTCACTACCCACTGAGCAAAGAAGCTCTCCCTCATGTTCCCCTTAAACATTTCACCTTTCACCCTTAACCCATGACCTCTAATTGTAGTCTCCCCCAACCTCAGTGGAAAAAGCCTGCTTGCATTTACTCTATCTATATCCCTCATAATTTGGACATTGCCTTCTTGAGGCAGCACCTCCTGTAGACACTACTGATGGTGGGGAGAGATGGACCCATGATGTATTGGACAGAGTCCACTATTCTCTGCAGCTTATTATGTTCATAGTCATAGTCATAGTCATACTTTATTGATCCCGGGGGAAATTGGTTTTCGTTACAGTTGCATTTGTTACATGCCCATTCAAATTGCCATACCAGCCCATAATGCAACCAGTCAGGAAACGAATTGTAAAAATTGTGTTTTATGTTTTTTCTTGTGAATGTTGTGTTTCTGATGCTCTCTGCCTGTGATGTTGCTGCAAGTAAGTTTTTCACTGCACCTCTGCACATTTGTATTTGTGTGTGTGACAATAAACTTGACATTGCTGTGGTGTGCTTGAAATCTCAGAAAACCTTTTCTTACTGTTTTACATTAACCAGCATTAATATGACAGAGATGCTTAAGAGGTTGTTAGACAGACTGATGAATGCACAGGGAATGGAGGGATATTGACGTTGTGTAGGCAGAAGAGATTAGTTCAGATAGGTGTTTAATTAATGTGGAGCAACATTGTAGAATGAAGAGCCTGCTCCTTTGCTGTGAAGTTCTGTGCTGTAAATATTACATTGCTAAATAACACATCACCTCCCAGTTTTTTACATCACTCCTATTCTCTCCCTCCCCCTCCTGGATCCACCTTCCATCCTCCAGCTCTTTGACAAACCACTATAAATGCACAGTGGAGAGTATCCTGATCTGGTATGAGAACACCTATGGCCAGGAACAGAAAAGTCTACAGGAAGTGGTGGATACAGCCCAGTTTATAACATGCAAAACTCTCCCACCACTGAGTACATTTACAAGGAGCACTGTCACAAGAAAGCAGCATCCATCATCAAAGACCTCCACCATCTGGGGCATGCCTGCTTCTCACTAGTAGCATTGGGCAGGAGCTGCAGAACCTTAGGTCCAGCACCACCAAGTTCAGGAACAGTTATTACCATGCACCATCAGGCTCCTGAACCAGTGTGGACTGGCTCTGAACTGGCCTTATAACTTCACTCACCACAACTCTGAACTGATTCTACAACCCATAGACTCCCTTTCAGGGATTCTTTACAACTCATGCTCTCAGTATTTTTATTTTTATTGTACAGTTGGCTCCTTTTTCACACTGGTTGCTCTAAGTCTTGGTTTATGTGTAGTTTTTTCATAAATTCTATTGTATTTCTTCATTTTCCTGTACATACCTACCAGAAAATGAATCTCGAGGTAATATATGGTAGCATACACATAATAAATTTACTTTGAACTACAGACCTTGAACTTGTTCCACTCTTTTTATACTGGCATCTTCCTTTCCGGTCCTGATGAAGTGTCTCAGCCCAAGACATTGACTGTCAATTTGCCTCCACGGATACTGAGTTCCTTCAGTATTTCATGTGTATTGCTCTAGATTTCTAGAATCTGCTGTCTCTTTCGTGTCTCCCAGCTGGTAAGTTGTTTGATTATTGTCAGGTGTACTGAGGGACAGTGAAAAATGTTGTTTTGCTTGTCACCCATTCATATCAGTTCATCGCATCAGTACATCAATTTAGTAATTGCGTAAAACAAAACAGAATGAAATGTTACAGTTGCAGAGAAAGTGCAGTGCAGGTGGACAATAAGAAGAAAGGGTCAAAATGAAGTAGATTGTGAGGTCAAGAGTCCATCTTATCATACTAGGGGACCATTTAATAATCTTATAACAGTGGGATAGAGCCTGGTGGTGTGTGCTTTCAGGATTTTGTGTCTTCTGTCCAATGGAGAGGGTAGAGAAGAGAGAATGTCTAGTATGGGTGAGGTCTTTGATTATGCAGGCTGCTTTACTGAGGCAGTGAGAAATGTAGACCCAGTCCATGGAGAAGATGCTGAGCTGTGTGCACAACTCTCTGCAGTTCCTGGCAGTCTCGGGCAGAGTAGTTACCATATCAAGCCATAAAAAGCTGCACAGAATAATGGGTTTAGCACAACACATCAGTGATACATCCCTCCCCGCCATCAGTAATATCTACAGGAGGCACTGCCTCAAGAAGTCAACATTCATCATTAATAGTCTGATAACAGTGGGGTAGAAAATTGACCTTGGTGGTACATGAGGAGAGAAGTGGGAATGAAAATTAATATGTCAAACTAAACTACAAGGTACTGGGGATGATGTTACAGAATTGGGTTTATTGGTGAAGTACAGAAGTCTCCACGCACAATCACGTACCCATCCACAGGAACGTTACAGAGTTGAACATGAAAGCAAACCCTTTAGCTCTATGTTCATGCCAATCAACTTGCTGTCAACTGAACTAATAATAATAATAATAATAATTTCATATAAAATTCCATATACAAATCATATTAAACAACTAGAAAACCGATAATAACAACCAATCGACTAAACAGCATCAAGGTCCCTCCACCGTCTACAGGTCAGGAGTGTGATGGAACACTACCCACTTGCCCAGTTTGAGTTAGTCCATGTACTCCACATCCACCACATTACCTCTCCACCGTCTACAGGTCTGGAGTGAGATGGAACACTCCCCACTTGCCCAGGTGGAGTTAGTCCATGTACTCCACATCTACCACATTACCCCTCCACCTTCTTCAGGTCAGGAGTGTGATGGAACACTCCCCACAGCCCAGATGGAGTTCGGCCATGTACTCCACATCCACCACATTACCTCTCCACCGTTTACAAGTCATGAGTATGATGGAACACTCCCCACCTGCTCTGGTGGAGTTAGTCCATGCAATCCACATCCGCCCCATCACCTCTCCACCGTCTACAGATCAGGAATATGAAACTTAATCCTTAATTCCAGTCTCAACAACCCCAACATCATATAGGGTTCACTAGTTTCAATGTTGGGATACTCCAATTCACTCTTTGGGTTCAGGTGTGACTAATATTTATTTACCCCACACCCCCCAGTACTGGGGTGGGGACACCTCTCAGAGCTGCCACTGTCTGTGAGAGGACTGGAAGATGCTCCCACAGCACTTTTGGGGAGGGAAGTCCAGAACCAGGACTTAGACTCACTGAGGGATAAGTTACCGCTGATACATCTCCCGGGTGGGAGACATGATGAGAGAGAGGGAGGGCGAGGGGAGTGAGAAAGGAAGGTAAAGAAAGTGTGAAGTGTATGAACAGAGGAAAGGAGAGAGGGTACAATCGACCTGTCAAATGTTCTTGGGCAGTACAGTTTAGGAATTAATTGATATTTTGCATGCCTTATAACGTGTGCATGTGTGTGTTTGTATATTCCACTCCCTCTTTTCCTCCCATTTTCTCTCATCTCCTTCCACTTTATCCCCTCATTCTTCCTCTCCCCTCTTCTACCCCTCTCACTTCCCTCCCACTCTCCGCTACAATTCTTTTTCTATCTCAGTCTCTTCCTTTCAAGTTCTCTGTCTCCCCCCCAACTTCTTCCATCCACCCACTCTATCCCATTTTCAGTCCAATTTCTATTTCTGTCCCCCTCTCTTTATCTCCTTCCCCATTTCCCCTTTCTGTCCGCCATCTGCATTCACCCTCACACTCCACCTCTGCCATTCCCCTCCCCGGGACAGGGAGTTTATGAGACTGAGGGAGAATCACTCCTGCAGCATCACTAAGCTGTCCGCGTCGCTGTCACTGGGCCACAGGTCGACTTTATTGAACTTGCAGAGGTGGACTTGTAGCGACATCTGGTGTTGGACAGGGAGAGAGCGGCGACCTCCTCTCTCTCAATCTCTCTCTCTCTCTCACTCACTCTCACTCTCTCCCCCTCACTCATTCCCTCTCTCCCCTCTCAGTCCCTTCTCCTCTCATTGTCTTCCCCCTCTCCCCTTCCCCTATTTCTGTCTGTCTCACACACAAACACAGATACAAGCACACACACAGAGATATAGATGTAGACAGAAACTCTCACGCACGTAATACCGTGCTAGAGAAATGTACAGTTCATCTCTCTACTTTCTCTCTCTACGCACATAATTCTGATATACGAATTCACATATTATCTCCGTCTTCTCTCTCTCTTTCTCTTTCTCTCTCTCTCTTACACACATACACACACAGATATAGATGTTGACACAAACTCTCATGCACGTATTACCTTGCTAGAAAAATGTACACTTCATCTCTCTGCTTTCTCTCTCTCTCCTCACGAACATAATACTGTTATAGAAATTCACACACGATCTGTTTCCTCTCCCTTCTCAAAAACGCACACTCCCACACACAAACAAGCAAGCAGGTCGATATAGACGGTTTCCCTCTTTTGCACATGCATGCATACAGACGCCAGGTGTTCTCGCTCTCCCCCATCTCTCTCTCTCTCTCTCTCTCTCTTTCTCTCTCTCTCTCTCTCTCTCTCTCTCTCTCTCTCTCTCTCTCTCTCTCTCTCTCTCACACACACACACACACACACACACACACACACACACACACGTTCTCTCTCTCTCACTCACTCTTCCCCTCACATCCTAGAAAACTTTCTTTAACCTGTCAGTGAATAAAACTTTCTGCAAACTTCGTATAAAGTTTCTCCTTTCATGCTTTGCATATCAACTATATCTTTATCTATATCTGTCTCTATCTCGCCCCTTTCTCTCTCTTTACACGTCTCTCTCTTTCTCTCTCTTACTCACTCTTTCCCCACTGCCCCGCACTTTATACTGATATCGAAATTAATACATTATCTCCGTCTTCCCCACCCTGTCAAACACAAATACACACAGCTAAATACAGATATAGATACATTTCCTTTTTTATTCCCCCCCCCCCACACACACATAACACAGATACAAACATAGAAGCAAGAGATATTGCAGATGCTGGAATGCTGGAAGTCCTGAGCAACACAGACAAAATGCTGGAGGAACTATGGCAGCATCGATGGAGGGGAATAAACAGTCGATGTTTCGGGCCGACGACACATTTAGAGTTATGGAGTGCTACAGCACAGAAACGAGCCCTTCAGCCAACCTAGTCCGCGCCGAGCTATTATTCTGCCTGGTGTTATCGACCTGCACCTGAACCATAGTTTTCCATACCCTTCCCATCGAGATATCTATACAAATTTCTCTGAAATGTTGAAATCGAACCCGCATTCACCACTTCCGCTGGCAGCTCGTTCCACACCCTTACCACCATCTGACTGAAGAAATTTCCCTTAAACTTTTCACCTTTCACCCTTAACCCATGACCTCTAGTTCTAGTCTCACTCAACCTCAGAGGGAAAAAGTCTGCTTGCATTTACTCTATAACCCTCATAATTTTGTATATCTCTATCAAATCTCCCTTACTCACCTCCAAATCTCCGATTAAAGTCCTAACCTATTCAACTTTTCCCTATCGCCCAGGCCCTCAAGTTCCGTCAACATCCTTGTAAATTTCTTTCTCTGTAACACACACAGATACAAATAGAAAGTCTCGGTGTCTCTCCCCTCGCTCCTCTCTCTCTCTTCCTCTGTTTCTCTCCGCGTATATAAATACTGATAAAGGCAGGATTAACCCATTGACACACCTCCACAAATATTTCAACGTTTATTAAAAAAAATCTTGCTTCGAGTGGAAGCGGAAGCGCTCAGTGCATTCTGTCTCATATAACCCCAAGGACAGTCCCGGGCCTTGTAAATCCCAGGCAGATTCTGCCACATTTATTTCTACTTATTGCTGTCTGAGATTTACAGCGCCTCGACAAAACAGAACCGTAACAAAACTTTTTTTTAAAACTTTATGACATGTGCATCGGGGAGCGGTTGTATCTGTATCTGAGGCTGTAGACGAGGTGTTTGTATCCGTCCGCTTTTGATGGCTCTCTGTGTTTCTGTGATTGTTGCCCTGTGTCCCTGTCTCCCTCACGTTGTGTTTACCAGCGCTTGTCTCTCCGTGTGTATTTCCTTCTGGATCGATCGATGCATATGCATCTGTACTTCGTCTGCGAGTCCACATATCTGTATTTGTGCTTTGAGAACTTGTATCGTTTTGTTATTTGTGTATAATTATGCATGTGTTACACATGTGCTACTTTGCTGCGTAGCATCTGTGCGTTTCTGACTTTGCGTACTTATTTGAAATGGTGTTGCCGAGTATACATATCTTTTTGGTACACGTGTCTATACGGCAACACGCCATGCAAAAACATAGCTTCTGTGTTCCGTGTAACTTATTTTTGTATTGGAAATATATATATATATATATATATATATATGTGTGTGTGAGTGTTTTGTTTGTCTTTTCCGAATATATACCTCCATGTTGCGCGTATCTATATATATTTCTGCTTTGATGATTTGTATATTTGTGTGTGTGCGTGCGCATTTGTAGTTATTGTGTTTAATGTGTATCCCTATTCATTTCTGCTTTGAGAATTATTATCTGTGTTGTGTGTGTATCTGTATACATTTTCGTTTACATTTCTACTGCGACTTTGTACTGTTTTGGTGTATGTGTGTGTGTGTGTTTCTGTATACATCTCTGTGTTTGAAACTTGTTTCATTTCACTGTGCGTGCATCTGTACACATTTTTCTCTTTGAGAAACTATACCTGTAACACAATTCTGTTTGGATAATATGTTTACAAAGTCTACATATCTGCGTGCAATACCTTTGCTGGGATTATGTACTTATGTCCCTTCGTGCTGCAATCCGTTCGGCATTCTGTGAAGTGCCGATTAAGACAAAGCAGAACATACATCTAACCTCCCCCTCAAGAAATCTTTTACAGGACACTAAACATTATGATTTTGGATAATAATTAGTTCGGTTTATTTTAGAATAACAGCTTAAGTATTTTATTTTGCTGTAGACGGGTTTTAACATTTGTCTGGAGCATAAACAATGCGGGAGATGCCGTTTCCTTTTTGCAAATAATCGCGCACTCACACACGTTCCGAAATAGCCTTATATTCACTGTTCACGGGTTTGTTGAGAGTAACGATTTGCATTTTTTCCGTTTTTTTTTAACCGTGAACTCGCTCCTTTCTGCAGCGTGGGATCAGTTCTGTTTAGTTGTTTGCGGGGAAATGTGTCTAGTGGTGGTGGTGGTGTGTGCGGAGTGGAGGGGGGGGGGTGTTACGTTTAAATTCACGCTCTTCCCTTACCGCAAAGACAACGAGAGAGATTGAGCGGTTGGGTTATTTCCAATTCCTGATTTGCAGTAGGATTTTATTTTTTTCTCTCTTTCGTTGTTGTGGGTTTACTTTGGGGAGGGTGGTGGTGGTGGTGGTCGGGGCTTGGGTATGGATTCGGAATTGTAAACTCGAGGCAAAACCGGCGCATGGAAACGGTCCGGCCTTAAAGTATAGCGTTTGCCGTGTAACTTGTTTCCTAGGAGTCTTTTATTACATATTAATCTAATCGCGTAGACCGGGTTTTGTAAGTTTATGCGTGTGCTTTTAAGCGAGGGAGAGGAAATGGATGCATGTGTGTGGGTGGGGACTGGCCTCGCCTTTCTCTCTCTCTCTCCTCTCTATCTCTCTCTCTTTCTCTCCCTCTACCCCTTCTCTCCTCTCTATTTCTCTCTCCTCTCTCCCTCTCTCTTTCTTTCTTCTCTTTCTTGGAGTTTTTGTTTTAAATTTAGCGGGATCTTGTTTTGTCCCACATTTAATTTTTTAAAAAGCCTCCAACAACGTTAAATCCTCTTTGCCAAAATTTGGAGTCAGAGAGAAAGAGCAAGAGACAAAGAGAGATACAGATAGATAGAAAGAAAGAGAGAGAGAGGGACTGAGAGAGAGAGACAGACAGAAACGGACAGACGGGGGAGAGAGATGGGGGACGGGGAGACAGAGTAAGCGAGAGATAAAGAGGAGAGAGAGAGAGAGAAATGACAGAGTGAGAGAGAGAAATGACAGAGAGAGAGAGAGAGAGAGAGAGAGAGAGAGAGAGAGAGAGCACAGAAACAGGCCCTTCGGTCCATCAGGTCCGTGCCGATCACCAACCACACATTTGAACCGATTCCATCACATTCTCCCCACGGTCCCACGAATACGCCACCACGCCCCTCCCCCCCCACCACACACAAACAGTGGGAACAGAACCCCTGTCACTAGAGCTGAGAGGCAGGGGGGTTCATTTTCCTCTTTATGGCTTTGCACAACACGTTTTTACAAGCCCAATCACGCATTTCTCTCTCTCTTTCTATCCCTCTTTCTGTCCCTATCTCTTTCTCCAACTCCACCCACTCTTCCTATTTTATCTCTCGCCTTTCTTTCTCTCTCTCTCTCCATTCTCTCCCTTCCTCTCTCCCCTTCCCACTTTTCATCTCTCTCTTTCTCCATCGCCACTCTCCCTCCCTCTCTTCTCGCACCCTTCCCCTTCCCCTTGCTCTTTCCAATTTCTTTCTCTCTCTCCATTCTCTCTATCTCCCTATTCGCTCTCTGGCTTTCTCCCTATCCCGCTGTCCTACTCTTTCCCCGGCTCTTCTCTCTTCCTCTCTTTTATCCTCCTCTCTTTTCTCACTCTCCTACCTTCTCTCTCGTTCTCTCTCCCCATCTCCATTGTCCCCCTCTCCCTTCGGCCCTCAGTTTCTCTCTCTCCCTCCGCCCTTCCCCCATCTACTCTCTCTTCTTCTCTCTCTTCTCACTCTCCCCCTCTCTCTTTCTCTCTCTCTCTCTCTCTCTCACTCTCTCTCTCTCTCTCTCTCTCTCTCTCTCTCTCTCTCTCTCTCTCTCTCTCTCTCTCTCTCTCACGCCACCGACGTTCTGGTAAACTACGAATGTGTGTGATCGGGATACCACAAACTGGTGGGGCGGGGGTTTCACTGGGAAAGATCGCCAGGTTTGGCGGCTAGATCAGTCGCCTCCTGCTCGGCGGGCCGCTTCTCCTTGTCCTGGTCATTTTCCCCTGCCGGCTCCTGTGCTTCGGCGGTCGCCGCCGGCCGCTCGCTGTTGCCCCCCTTCTTCCACTTCATACGCCGGTTCTGGAACCAGATTTTAATCTGACGCTCCGTCAGGCACAGGGCGCCGGCGATCTCGATCCGCCTGCGGCGCGTCAGATAACGGCTGAAGTGGAATTCCTTCTCCAGTTCCAGGGTCTGATACCGCGAGTAAATCTGGCGGCCTCTCCTGCGCTCCGAGCCGTAGCCCACACCTGCAGAAGGCACAGAGCGCGCGCGCACACACAGAGAGAGAGACACATACACACACACACACACACACACACACACACACACACACACACACACACACACACACACACACACACACACACACTCCTCCCCGGCCCCCGTGGTGGGGTGGGGAGGGGGAGAAGGGAGAGAGAGGGTAGAGAAATAGACAGATGGTTTAGGGTAAAATGGTTGGAGAATGAGGGAGAGGGTTGAGAGAGGGTGTAGTTGGTTGGGTGGAGGGTTGAGGGCGGGGAGACGGTAGAGGGTAAGGGAATGATTGGGTAAGGGAGGTGTTTGAGGGGTAGATGGTTGGGGAGAGAGAGAGATGGTTGAAAGGACAATGATCAGGATGATGGGAGAGATATTGAGTGGCGGGGCAGATGGTTGAGAGGGAGGTAGTTGAGGAAAAGAGGAATGATTGGGGAGGTGGTTGAGGGATAGATGGTTGGGGAGCCGGAGAGATAATTGCGGGTTAATGATTGGGGAGAAGTGTTGGTTGAGGAGAAAGGTGGTTAAGGGAGAAGGGGAGATGGTTGTGGAGGGGTAAGATTGGGAGAAGGAGAGAAGCTTGGAGAAGGCCAGAGGTGATTTGGGAGGGGAGATAGTTAGGTTGAGTGGGGAGGAAGAACACAGATGGGAGGGGAATGGAGGAGAGGAGATTAAAGTGACAGAGGGAGGAAAAGGGAAAGAAAACGAGAACTGTTAATTTTTTAAATATAAATCATCCCTTTCCCCTTCCAAAATTATGTTTCAATTTATTGACCAAAATATTCTGAAGGCGCCGTGATGCTTTTGATCTCGTGCCTGAATGTAGTGGCTCAATTGCGTTTCAACCCATTGTCTACCCAAACCAGTGCTACATTCTTTAAATTAAGTTTTTTTTTAATTTAAAAGAAATTCCCTAGGTCCCAGGTCTACAAAAGTTAGGAAGAATTGCTTCAGATATTACAGACTAGCCCGTGCAGACATTTGATGATATATGTAAATTAAAGCCAGGAGCATTATATTATGTCAGTGGACTTTGTTAAACCTATTTCTGTGACTGTATGTGCTTGTATGAAACTTTGCAGATACTTTTATATATATATATATATTACCCTATGATATATTTGTTAATCTTCTACTTGCTTTTGAAGACATATTGATCTTTCAGTGGATCCTTCTCTCCTGCCTCATATATGTTAGTCTTCCTGTTAAATTGGACACCAACACTTTAGCCACACAAATTAATATTTCTTTTCCACTCTATTCAGAGCATTTGTCTCTCCCGCCTTAACTTATGGCTTTCTCCAAATATATGATTGCCCCCCATTTCCCTCACGTTAAAAGGAGTTTGTATTTTTCACACACCTGCCCTCTCTCTCTCTGACCGTTTTTAATTCATTATACAATATCCTTGCATGTGCCTATCTGTATAATACTCTTAATGTAATAAAGATTTATTCCTGCTTATTTTTGGCAATCTTGCATATAAAATTGTACTTTCTATAATATTTATGGAATTTTTCCCTTATGTACTTACTAATTCCTCTTTAGTTTTTTTTCCATATTTAACATTTGTATTATTTAATATAGCAAATGTACTCAATTATGTGTCACTCTCTGCAAGTCTATATACAATGTATAATGTACTATGTAAAACAATTAAGCCTTTACCATATAACAATAATTCTCCCAATTCTCTTAAATGTAACATTTACTCGTTATAGAAAATAAATACTAATTTCTCTCATATCTAGGTACTTACGAAAATAACATTTAACACATTTTCAAAAAATGTAGATATAAATTCTAATTTATATGAGTATTTATTCTATATCTGATATTCGTGCTTCTAATGGAGTAAAGTACCTCTCTATGCATTAAATCTATAGGCATTTTATATATATCATATAACCCCATTTATACAATAGAGACACTATTCCCTGCAACCATATGTATTTCCCATATGCAAATATTTACTCTTTTCTATACAATATAAACCCCCAATCTGTCTCATATCTATATCTCTCTCTCATATACATATTTATAAATTTCATATATAAAGCATTTAACTTCATATAATGTAGATAGTACACTGTCACTCTACCTCGTTTTTTATATGCATGCTTCTTGCAGAGTGTGCATCTTAATATTTCTATTATTACCTGCATACATTTTATATGCAACTCTTTCTCATACAATGTAGATATATCATTCTGTATTCACTAATCTTCACTTGCCTAAAATGTAATACTCTTCTTCATATGATATAAACCCCAATCTCTCTCATATCTAGGCACATTTCTAAGAAACCTACATATACGAGGTATTATAAGAATATACATATACATATCAATTTTGTACTATGATTGATATCACCCTCCATGTAACATCTGCACTCTATATAGAATGTGGGCATTAAAACGTCTCATTATACAGTATGTTTATGTTTACTCTGTGTAGAATATGTGATCATTTTGCATGTAGATGTTAGTGGTACTATATTCCTCTTTCTGCCTCTCTATGCAACCTCAGAATACATATCAGGAGGTCACAAAGACATTGGTGTCCAGATATACTTACATTTTTCCCATGCAATATAGTGAAACTCTAGACATTTTCATTGCATGTTTTCATACTATGAGGATATCTTGTGTTTATCTGGTGTAAGATTTCCTCTAATGAAAGCTTCCATTTTGATCTGTTTTACACATCTTTCAGGTTTTATATGTTTTCATACAATATAGATTTTTAAATATCTTGTGTTTACTTGTGTATTTTTCTCTAAGTTGGCTCACATTCCACATACTGATACTTTTATTCAATGTAGATTTTAAAACATCTTTTGCTTTATTCTTTCTAAATTTGGCTGAAAGCCCACATAATGCAGATATTAATAGATTTTGCACTTACCTGCCCACTCTGGTGATCTCTATCACTTATATTTTCTCTCACATATTTATGATTTCATATAACACGGATATTAAAATAAATTGTGTACCATTCTCTCTAATAACTGATCACATTTTATCTACATTATTCAGTATGAGAACAGAGATTGTAGAAATATCTTGTGTATTTCCTCTTACAATGGCTCACACATGTTTGCCTGCATTACACATCTTCTCTCTGATGCTTTTATATAATGAACATTTTAAAGTCTCTTGTGTTTGTGTGTGGATCATTACTTCTGCACTAAATAAGCTCTCACTCAAATGTTTGTGCTTACATACGATGTACATATTACAATAATAAACACAAGATATTCTGACGGTTCTGGAAATCCAGAATAACATACACAATATGATGGGGAGCCTGCTGAGGTCCTCCAATATTTTGTGTGTGTGTGTGTTATTTTGGATATTAAAATTATTAATATTAAAATATCCTGTATGTCATTCCCTGCAATATTGACACACACTGCAGTATATATCCATATCCCGTTCACTGTAATAATTTTTTTTTTAAATCTTGATTGCACATAATTTCTATCACATATTGTTGCTTTTTTTTACATACCTTGTGTATTACTGGCTCACAATGTAGATCTTTCACATAAAAGACCTTAGATTCAATTGCCTATTCATCCACATGCCTTATATTTTCTCTCGCGCATTTATGATGTAAATATGAAAGATATCTTGCGTATACTCTCTCTCTCTGGGAATACATCTCTTTAAAAAATGTCTACATTCCACATAAGATATTCCCTTCCTGTCCACTTTGCAAGTTTGCTACGTGGGAGACCATCATATCCACATTATAAAATATACATGCACGGGTGCGCGTGGACACTTGCTCTGGTTATGGTTTGTTTTCTAACCCAGAGGGTCTGTTCTCAACGTGCGCACTCACCGCTGTGTGAGTTGACTCGTTGCATCCATGGGTAAATCCGAAAGCATTGCTTGGGACCGTCTGCCCGGGAGTTTTCCGAAATTTGCCTACATGCGCCGGCAGCAGCAGCGGCAGCGGAGGAGGAGGAGGACGAGGAGGAAGGCTGGGAGAGATCTTTCTCTTGATACAAAGTATAATCGAAAGACGGTCGGCTCGGCCACGGGCTCTCCTGCGCCGGCGGGTAGTAGGGATTCGGGTAGATCCTGTTCTGAGACACCGTGGCTCCGTAGGCGCTGAAGTGCCGAACTGGGTCGAAAGAGTTGGGTAAGAGGTCTTGACTGCCCGGGATGTGACAAGCTAGCGAGGGGTTATGATAGAGAGAATTCATGATCACACGCGGCACCTCTGTCCTGCACACCGTGAGCTATCAGCACCGGATAAGTGCATATAATTTCTTTTTTATATATGCATATATCAATATCTATCTATCTGTCTATCTATCTATCTATATATATAACTGCGCCAGACTTTTGAATCTAATAACTAGATTGTTATAAGGCCAGCATTCTTTCCAATTCGTGGAGTGAAATGGGAAGTCAGCTGACTTCATTCCGTCCAATGGCAGCGGCAGTGAGAGAAAGAGGAATGGGTGTGTTGTGGGGTGGATTGGTGGGGGTGTTGCTGGGAACTGGTTGAGGGAGAAACAAATGGGGCAAGAGAGAGAAACATTGTGCGGAATTTTGTGGGTGAGAGACACATACGTTCGCTCAGCGGCGCTGGGGGGAGGGAACTCGCTTTGGTCCCGAGTTGTGTGTGGTTCTGTGTGTGTGTGGCATGGCGGCGAACTAACCGGGGTGGGGAAGGAAAAAAGAAAATCGTGGAAAAATTCTAATATTACTTCAGGCTGAGCTAATACGAAGTTGGCCTCGTTCCCCTTCCGGGAATCTTTGTAAAGTATCAAATACAATCGGTTGTATAATCTAAGACCCCTACTGTTAAGCCTACTGTTAAACCTGCGGAAGCCACTGAGTAACCACTCCCAAAGCACATAAACACACACGCACATGCATAAACGCAGGCACATGGTCGCACATAAACACATGCAGAGACAGAGACACACGCAGTCACACACGGGCACACGAAACACATACAGATATGGACACATGCAAACATGGACGCATACGATCACGCACACACAAAGACATGCGCACATGGACATAGACACATGCGTGGACACACATAAGTGCACAAATCATACAAAAAGAAACAAAAATATAATTGCGCACAACAATAAAGACTGACAGATACACACAGACACGCTCATCCTCACATAATCATACACAGTCACAGATAAACAGTCATACACCTAATGGCCCAGGTTTGATTAAGGCCTCGGTTTTGTTGTCGATCTTACTCATATTCAGTTCTGGGCAAAAAGGAAGGAGATAGGGATATGAGAGGGAGAGGGGTAGAGTTGAGAAAAAATACAGGAAAATAGTGGGGAATATGGCGGAGGAAAGGTGACGGGGGAATGTTGGAGAGGTAAAGAAAGGAAGGAGGAGGTTGAAAGAGAGGATTATCTAAGAGGGGAGGGATATAGGGTAGGGAAGATTTAGGAAGGAAAGGAAGGATTTTAGGAGAGGAGATTGGATATCGGAAGGAAATCAGAGGAAAGGGGGTGGGGTGGATAAGGGAGAGTGGTAAAGGGTGAGGGGCAATATAGCTGAGGAGGTTAACAGGAGGGGAGTGTGAGAGAAGAGGGGGATAAAAGGGATATTGGTGAATATGGAATGTTTGCAGGGTAAACGGGGATAAAGGGATATGGGAGGGTGGGGAGTAGGAACAGCTGGAGGAATAAGAGAGTGTAGAGGGAGTGAGGTTATGGGAGGGGGAGGAGGATGAAGGGTTGGAGGGATATGGGGAGCTGGGATGAGGTAGAGGGATATGTGAGGAGGAGGGAAAGGAGGTGGGGGTATGAGATAATGAGAGAAGAGAGGGGTGAAGAGATATTAGAGAGGGAGAAGGTTTAGTGAAGCAAGAAGCAAGGGGGGGGGGAAGGAGGTTATACAGAGAGAGATTGATGCAAGTGACAAAATATAATCTCAGGATCTAGCATGCAGAAAAATTCTTTTAACCAGGGGCAAGATAAAATAAGTCTCAACTAATTTTGCTTCGACATACATATTCCCTTTTAAACTAGTGGGGGTGGTGGTGCTGGGATGAAGTCCCACACATTTGTTTCAGGTTGCATTATTAAGCAGAACTTCCAAATCCTATTTTCAATAGCAAGTGTTTTCCTTCTGTTAACACCGATCCTGGAATCTTTACATTGAGAACAATCCTGTCTTCTGACCAAAATTAATTAATCTCTGCGATTATTTGTGTATTGCTTTATTTTAAAAATATCAAGAACAGAGCCACTTTTATTCTCGAATCTGTGGATTTATGGACATTTAGCCCCAGCCCACAACATAACGAAAGCTCTAAAATCAGCCTCTACGGTGTATGTTAACTCATTTGT